>NC_089569.1:2064431-2364431 GCF_040115645.1 Euwallacea fornicatus
AATGACATCAATAGATTTAAATATGTATAAAGGATATACTGAGTGTTCAAGCGAACCCTGGACATAGAAGATTAACATGGCAAATCAGTTTTTTTTTGCCGATTCTGCAAATATTATCTAATTGAAAAAGCTCATATGAAGGTCATAATACTCAAATTTGGTCATCATACCGCAATTTATTCAATAATTTAATGAGAGCCGTTTCGGTTCGAAACGTCTACGAATTTTAAAAGTTTGAATGTTTCGCGTAACTGTTCGTGGTCAGTCAATTAAACAAACACATAATCTTAATTAGAAGAAAAGTCTCTAATTAGAACATTGAAAACATTGTGGAATGATGGCCTGCTTTGAATACTACGACCTTCATGTAAAAGTTTTCCAATTGGATAATCCGCGCAGGGAAAAAAAATCAAAACCGATTTGATATGTTAACCTCTTATGTCCAGGGCTGACCTGGACACCTAGTATATGTAGGTGATCATTAGAAAAAAACATGTAGGCGTTGAAAGGTGAGGGGCATGTCTTGGATAAATTAATCTGTTGTCAGGAACTGAGATAGAGCCTGTATCTCAAAAACTAAGCAAAAGAAATGTAATGTGCTAATATCAATCTGTAGACTTCCAAAAACCAAGCAAAGTTCATGTTAATTTTTTTTTTGTAGAACTACGCGGTTTAGATTTATTTTGAAAAAAACCGTTAAGACAAATGTTGATATTTCTAGTAAAGCGTTCCTAGAATGTGTTGAAGATAGGGTTCCCCACCGTGAAGATAGAATGAAATTATTATAATGACATATACAGGTTGTTTCATGATAGAATGTCAAAGATTCAGGGGTTGAATCTGTTTTGCACTTTAAGAAAAAATTCATATGAACATAGGACGGTTTTCACTATCTGTGTGAAACACAGGGCGATCATTTTTTTTCTCATTTTTTCCTAAAAAGTCCGTTTCAGCATTAAATATTTTAAAGAAAACTGAGGAGCGTAAAATACGTGTAGAGACATGCAGTTACTCACAAAAGTGACCGTGCATTACTTAAAAATAAATAAACTCCCAAAAAAATACATTACCATACGATTTTTTTTGTTTAACGTAGGTATATTCATAATATATGATACTAATAAACAATTTCAAAAAAGAAATATGACAAAACTAATTAAATCTTAAAGAATAATAATTAACAAGGAAGAAGTGACTGGAAATCTAGTCACAAAATTAACCGTACAAAAGGTATTTTACGCTTTTAAACCCCTAATAAACTTATCAAAACAACTAATTAAATTTAGATGTTTAAGAAATTAATACTTAGTAGCACCTCTCTAGCTTCAATCACAGCTTTCAAGCGATTTGGCATCGATTCTACCAGTTTTCCGGTCACATTGGGATAAATGTTGTACCACGAAGTGACCACAACATTACTAAGGTCTTTTAAATTGCCACACTTCGACTTTTTAACATCATGTTTTAAAATATCCCATGGATTTTCTACGGGATTTAGGTCAGGCGATTGAGGAGGGGAATTTAATAATCTTGGAACATTGTAAATCAACCAACGCTTTACTATATTAGCCGTATGCTTTGGATCATTGTCCTGCTGAAAGTAAAAAAGTTTAGGCATTTTAAGTTTTTCGGAAGAAGATTTTAAGTTCGTTTTCGGAATGTTAAGATGAACATTTTTGTCCATAATTCCTTTAATTTCATGTAGGTTTCCTACACCATTAGCTCCCATGGCACCCCAGAACATTAAAGATCCCCCTCCATGTTTCACCGTTTTAACAATATTCTTTTCGTGTTGTTGAGTATTCGATTTCCTCCAAACAATTTGTCGTCCGTCAGATCCGAAAAGGTTTATTTTAGTTTCATCCGAGAAGATCGCATTATTCCAAAATTCAACAGGCTCTTTTAGGTGTTTTTTGGAAAATTCAAGACGCTTCTGTTTATTAGCTTTCGAAATGAACGGTTTCTTCTATACAATTCTACCATTATATCCGTTTTTTTCTGAGAAGTCCTCGAACTGTTTCCGTTGATATTGGCTTCTTTGTTCTTTGAGCAACTTCTTGCGTCAATTTTGGAACACTTTGTTTGGGATTAACTTTTATTTTCCGTATTATAAATCATTTTTAGAAAGCACCTTTGTTCTTCCTTTTCGAACCTTATCTTCTATTAATCCATCATATCGGTACTTGTTTATGATCCACTGGACTGTTGAACGAGTCCTACTTACTAATTGGCTAATTCTTCTCGTCGTGGATCCCGTGGAGTATAACTTAATTATTAATTTTCGCGTTGCAACGGCAGTTTGAGTTCTTTTATTTGCCATAATTGGTATTTTTCACAAATTTGAATACAGTGCACTTAGTTGATACGAATTTATCTATGAGTAACTGAACTTCGCAAGAATTTTTTTAATATATTTTAATTATGTTACAATCTGTCACATATTAATTACAAGGAAATTCAGCAACTTTTATATATGAACTTACAAAGAACGAAACAAAATATAAATGATTGAAGGGTGACCGACATCTCGGTCCTCCTCCCATTAGGTGCCGAACCTGTCGCTGAGTTCCAGTGGGTTGAATCTGTTCAATCTACTGGAATATCGAGAGGAGTCTAAGAGATTCAGCGCAAGGTGGTTGGGATGACTGTTCAGCCGGATCATGTACCTTCTGGCCTGTCTCCGGATTTCCTCTCTCACGGTTGCCATTTTGAGGTCGTTATGCAAAGTAAGGTTGCTCACGTACCAGGGGGCTCCCGCTAGCATGCGCAGAGTCTTTGACTGGAATCGCTGCAGGATCTCTATATTCGAGTTGCTAGCGGTTCCCCAAAGCTGGATACCATAAGTCCAAACTGGCTTGACAATACATTTATAGATTAGGACTTTGTTGCTTAGTCCTAGTTGAGAGCGGTAGCTCAGGAGCCAGGCCAAATTCCTGATAATTCCATTCAATTGGACCCTCTTGGTGTGTATGTGCTTTCTCCACGTCCGCCTCCGATCAAGGTGCATTCCCAGGTACCTCACGCTATCAGCCTGCGGAATTGGCTGGTTAACTTCGCAAGAATGCAGACAAAAAAGTTTGTTTTTGTTTTGATAAATCTCACCATAACTGGTAATAACACATTTTGTACGGTTAATTTTGTGACTAGATTTCCAGTCATTTCTTCCTTGTTAATTATTATTCTTTAAGATTTAATTAGTTTTGTCATATTTCTTTTTCGAAATTGTTTAATAGTTAAATGATTGGTTATCAGTAAACTTCTTTCCTTGAACAATGATCTGAAGTACAAGAGTATTAATATGTTAAGCTACATCTGTTCTACAATATGCACAGTAAATACAAAAAAAAACAATCCTTACATAGAAGAAAAAATAAATAAGTTCCACTTATGTACATACGTTCAAAACGCATCTCAAAATTAAAATGATACAGGTCAATATTTTGATTAAAGAACATTTGTGTATGCAAAAAAATTATCAAAATTGCACAGGGTAAACAAACCTTATTGAATTGTATAGATATTTGTTGGGATTTAGTTCAAAAACACCATGGGTAGATATACAACAGTGAAAGAGCGCGAATTAGTGATAATGCACCATAAAAAAGGCAAGTCCATTAGGGCAATTGCTGAAATTTTACAAAAGAGTGCCTCAACAATTCAACATATCATAGAAAGATTTAAACGCGAGAGAAGCGTCAAGAATAAAGTCAAAAAAAGCGCAAGAAAAATTTTCACCGATGCTGATGAACGGTGGATTGTAAGATGTGTGAAAAGAAATCCCCCTATAAGTGCCCCCAAACTGACCGTTGAAGTTGAAAAGCATTTACAAAAATCAGTGAATCCAGAAACCATAAGAATAGTTTTGCAAAAGCATCAATTCCATGGTCGAATAGCCAGAAGAAAGCCGTTCATTAGTCCTAAAAACCAAAAGATTAGAGTGAACTTTGCCAAGGAGCATTTGGATAAGGAAGAAGAGTTTTGGAAACGAACTTTGTTCACAGATGAAAGTAAATTCAATCTCTTTGGGTCGGATGGACGTGGATATACAGTAGTGGCCAAAAGTAGATGAACACGTATTATTCACTGCATTTTTAATGATTCATACCACAAGTCTCTATAAATTTTAATACAATTTTTCCACCAAATAACTAATAGAGTGTCTTTCCTAAAGAAATAAATAAATGATGGATTTTTTATCATATATTGTTAATGTACATAGAAATGCAAAAATAGCTCTGGTCAAAAGTAGATGAACAAAAACTTTTAAATATTTTTGATATTTATCGATTCGGTTTTGAACGTGAGTATCTTGGTGGACGATAGTAGTAAGCCACTAGAATAATTCATTAAAATGCCACGAGGTGTTTATGTGTCTGAAGACTTAAAAATAAGAGTGGTAGCTGCAAATAATGCTGGAGTGAGTCAAGCACAAATTGCAAGGCAATTTCAGCTGAAAAGATCCACTGTCTGCATGATAATTAAGAGGTGCAATCAAAGGGGAGATACCACAATTAAGAATAAGTCGGGACGTCCTAGAAAAACTGACCCAAGACTAAATAGGGCCATTAAGAAGATGTCTATGCATGATCCCTTTCTTTCATCTAATCAAATAAAGACCAAAATAGAAGAAATTGGTTTGCCTTCTGTTAGTTCTAGGACAATAAGACGTAGACTAGTAGAGGCTAATTTGTTTGCCAGAAGACCGGCCAAAAAGCCTCTACTGTCAAAGAAGAACGTTAAGACCCGATTACACTTTGCAAAGGAGCATCAAAATTGGACTGTAGCACAGTGGAAAAGGGTTTGTTTTAGTGATGAATCTAAATTTAATATGTTTTCATCTAATGGCAATGTGTATGTAAGACGTCCTCCTAACACTCGTTTATTGCCTAAATATACCAGACCAACCGTAAAGCATGGAGGAGGATCAGTGTTAGTTTGGGGATGTTTTTCTGGGTACGGTATCGGTCCACTTTATAGGATCGAGGGAATAATGGACCGATTTATCTACAGGGACATATTAAAAACTCACATGTTACCCTATATCGAGGAAGTTTTGCCGGTCACGTTTATTTTTCAGCATGATAACGACCCCAAACATGCGTCAAAGATAGTTAAGAAGTTTTTAGAAGATGAAATAGTACCTGTTATGACATGGCCCTCGCAGTCACCGGATCTTAATCCAATAGAAAATTTATGGGAGATCCTAAACAACAAAATTAGGACAAAAACCTACTCGAATAAGGACCAATTATTCATAGCATTACAAGAAGCATGGGCGAGCATGGATCCATCTGTTATTGAACATCTCATATCGTCAATGCCCAAGAGATGCAATGAAGTAATAAAAAATAAAGGATATTACACAAAATACTGACTAATAATACTGTCTCAATGGTTTAGTTAATAAGAGTTTATAATATTTGAAATTATGTTTATTTTGTTCATCTACTTTTGGCCAGAGCTATTTTTGCATTTCTATGTATATTAACAATATATGATAAAAAATCCATCATTTATTTATTTCTTTAGGAAAGACACTCTATTAGTTATTTGGTGGAAAAATTATATTAAAATTTATAGAGACTTGTGGTATGAATCATTAAAAATGCAGTGAATAATACGTGTTCATCTACTTTTGGCCACTACTGTATATGGAGAAAGCCCAATGAAGCCCTAAAAAAAGCCAATTTAAGAGCCACTGTTAAACACGGCGGAGGAAGTGTGATGGTTTTGAGGCTGTATGTCCAGTGTTGGAACGGGCAAACTGCATTTTATAGATGGCATTATGAACGAGAACGTGTATTTGAACATACTACGGCAAAATTTGCAATGCAGCGTAGAAAAATTAGGTATTTCGAACAATTTAATATTCTATCAGGATAACGATCCGAAGCACAGCACCCAAATTGCGAAAGAGTGGCTGTTATACAGGGTGAGTCGGGAGGATCGTGCCAAACTTCAAAAGCGTGTTGTACATGAAAAATAAATGTAAAAAAGCTCAAATGTTGTTATCCGATTTTCGTTTGTTTACAAGTTATAGCGTAAATAAAATTAAAACATAAAATTTAAAAAAATTATAAATTTCTTAAGAAATTCCATAAATGAACGTTTGGATATCATAGTAAATGTTCAAAAATATTGCCATTAACTTTTAAACATTTTCGGCTACGTCTATGAAGAGCATTCGTTGCGCTCCTGATTGTTTCATGTCTTTCTTTAATAGCAGCTGCAGCATTTCTAATGCGTCGAATTAGTGCATCTTGAGTGTCCACTTTTACTCTGTACACTTCAGTTTTAAACCAACCCCACAAGCAATAGTCTAGTGGTGTGAGGTCTGGAGACTTTGGAGGCCAACTAATAGGACCACCACGACCAATCCAACGTCCAGGTACGTTTATGGTAAATAGAATCCAAGTTAAAAAATCTTATTTACGCTATAACTTGTAAACAAACGAAAATCGGATAACAACATTTGAGTTTTTTTACATTTATTTTTCATGTACAACACGCTCCTGAAGTTTGGCACGATCCTCCCAACTCACCCTGTATAACTGTCCGCACGTTATAAAAACACCACCACAATCACCCGACCTTAATGTTATTGAAAATCTGTGGTCTAAATTGGAAGTAGAAATTAGGAAACATGTAATGTCCAATAAAGACCAATTAAAGCGCGCTCTTCTTGAAGAATTGGAGAAAATTTCCCCCGATTTCACAAAAAAGTTGGTAGAATCCATCCCCAATCGTCTTCGAGAAGTAATCTTATCTAAAGGCCTACCAACCAGATATTAATTTATTAGTAAAACTGGTAAAAAAGACGTGTATCATTTTAATTTTGAGATGCGTTTTGAACGTATGTACATAAGTGGAATTTATTTATTTTTTCTCCTATGTAAGAATTATTTTTTTTTGTTTTTACTTGTACATATTGTAGAACAGATGTAGCTTAATATATTAAAACTCTTGTACTTTAAATTATTGTTTAGTAAATAACAATTTGCTAATAGATAATGATTTCCGTGCAGGTGTATCATTTTCACTTCGAGCCACTGTATGTTCAAGGAAAAACAATGGTTTCAGTTTCACCAGTGGCAGCCTCGTTAATGTGACCCTGAATATTTTAAACGAAAAATAGGTTGCAAACCTGGATTTCTTTTCACTAGGAACAATTTTGTGAATGCTCCATATTTTGGACAAAAAAAAGGTCTCGTGATAATTTTTTTATTACGTTTACTGTTTTCGCGGGAAAAAATATTTTTGCTAATATCAAAATTACAAAACTAAATTAGAAAGAACAATTAAATAAGGCGTTAAAAATGCCACTCACCTACAAGAAAGCATTCGCATATATCGCGCCCTCTGTGAAAAATCCTCGGTATTCCATGAAAACGGTTAACTTTGTAAGATATGTATATTCTAGAGACCTTTTTTTTGTAGAAATATCGAGCATTCAAAACAATCATTTTTATTTAAAAAAACACATTAATGTATTGTATTTTTTCCGTTAAAATTTCAAGATCACGTCCATGACGACGCCACTAATAGAATTAAAAATGTTATTTTCTCTTAAAACACGTGTCTCTACATCTAATTTACGCCCTTCAATTTTCATAAAAGTATGCAACATTCAAATGGACTTATTAAGGGGAAACATTTATAAAAACGTATCATTTTATTTTTAAAACAGGAAACCAACACGGGCCCATATTCATGTGTACATTTTTCTGAAAGCCTCCTACACAGTCAGCCTCTGAATTCTTGACATATTATCACGAGCACCTTGTACAATTGAGAAATCATTAATAAATATCTCTAATACGCAGATATTTTCAAAATTCAAGTGCAACGTGGATCGCTACAGTAATTCTTGGGATAAAGTATACGCACTAAAAAAGGACGTAGAAATATTTTGAAGGTTTCAAAGCCATTGATTGTATCGTTGTTATCGTAGGGCCTATGACTCGTACCTTTGCAAAATGCAAATTGTAAAGTTTTTTTGTATGTTTTCGTACCGATATCGTTTTTTAAATGATTCAGTCGTGTGGTAGTGCGGCGGCATGCAAGATGCTCATGATCGCGAATTATTAATCCGGATAATCGGTCATTCGTTTGTTTGAAGGATGAGAGATACGTCACTAGTTCAGCTGACATTTAGTGACCGAACATGGGTGTCGTGACACCTGACAGTTACTAATTGAAAATGAATTTCGTGTGATTGAAATTTAGTGCGTGAAAATTTGAAATATTCCCGGAAGATCTTCGACATCTGGTATGTCTTTTTCCTAATTTCAGTCATCATGCGAACGAACACAACATATTTAATGCCTTACGGAGCTCTAAGTTATTATAGTTCATCCAAATTTGGGCAACTTAGTTTTTAATAAAAATGTCAACTTCGCCAAATTATCCAGATCCCCATGCTGGACGCTGTTTTAACTCATTCAAAGCTAAATTTGATTAATTTTATGGGTTCAAATCACCGTGGCCGTTCTCAAAAGTTTAGATTCGCTAAAATAAAATTTTCCATATCTCGAGCTATACGAAGCTAAGTCTGATACGTTTGGCCCAATGAAAAGAATTACGCTATCTTGCCGCAATTAATGTAAACTTCTCGACATCAGGTATACAGGGTGTCTCAAAAAGGTCTGTACAAAATTCTACCACAGATTTCTGAGGTCAAAACATGGCGATTTACCTTAGTCCAAAAGTGGACGGTTTTCGAAATACAGGGCGTCAAAGTGAAAACAAAAAAAAGCAAAAAAATTCATTTCTTGGTTGGTAACGCTGCTACCTACACAAAATGTCGTGTCGGACGGTTTTTGGGGATGAGAAATCAGAATCCGTTTACATTTTCGATGCACAATGTAGAGGGCGTTGTCAACCCTCTTTAAAAGGGTATAACTTTTTCATCACCCGGTATAAAATTTATTTATGACTAAACCTGTGTTTTCCTACATTTTTTAAGGAAAAAAAGTCTCTTGTTAAAAATCTCTACGAGGCTTCCTTCTTGAGATATTTGAAGCTTAAAGATCGCTGCATGTCTTGAACAATAATTTTAATGTGCTACATATCTATTCTTGCAGTTGGATCGAAAAAAATCAAAATTAATAAATTAATTTTATTGTTACTAATATTTTATTTACGGATGAAGCTTGTTTTTCGAGAAGTGGAATTACTAATTTACACAATGAACATGTTTATGCTGATGAGAATCCGCATGCTACGAAAGTGGTACATTATCAACATGAATTTAAGATTAATGTGTGGGCAGGAATAATTGACAATTTTATTATTGGTCCTGTCACTTTGCCGCACCGATTAAGTGGTGAAAGTTATTTGGAACATATTCAAAATACAATGCCAGAATTAATGGAAGATCTTTTACAACTTCGGCAAGATATGTGGTTCATGCACGACGGTGCTCCGCCACATTTTACTATAAATGTGCGCAACTATTTAAATCAACAGTACCCACGAGGATGGATAGGTAGAGGAAATGATGCTCCGGCACCATGGCCACCGCGCTCACCGGATTTAACTCCGATGGATTATTTGTTATGGGGGACTCCCATAGTCCATGGTATACTTCACGGCCATAAATAGTGAAGAGGAACTATGGGGACGAATTCAAAATGCAGTAAACATTTTAAAGAACGACGAAGAATTGATGAATAGAGTACATTTTAATTTCTTGCGTCGGATTTATCTTTGCATGCAAGTCAATGGTGGTCATTTCGAACATCTACTAAAAGTATAATTTTTTCGTGTTTATGGTTGGTATCTATGTTTTCAAGTAATTTGTAACTTATTTTTAAGTTTTGATTTTTTTCGATCCAACTGTAAGAATAGATATGTAGTACATTAAAATTATTGTTCAAGACATACAGCGAACTTTAAGTTTCAAATATCTCAAGAAGAAGCCTCGTAGAGATTTTTAACAAGAAACCTTTTTTCCTTAAAAATGTAGGAAAACACAAGTTTAGTCATAAATAAATTTTATACCAGGTGATGAAAAAGTTATGCCCTTTTAAAGAGGGTTGACAACGCCCTCTACATTGTGCATCGAAAATGTAAACGGATTCTGATTTCTCATCCCCAAAAACCGCCCGACACGACATTTTGTGTAGATAGCAGCATTACCAACCAAGAAATTAATTTTTTTGCTTTTTTTTGTTTTCACTTTGACGCCCTGTATTTCGAAAACCGTCCACTTTTGGACTAAGGTAAATCGCCATGTTTTGACCTCAGAAATCTGTGGTAGAATTTTGTACAGACCTTTTTGGAGACACCCTGTATATTGGACATACTGTGTACGATTCCGTTTCGCGTATCGTTGTGGTGATTCAACCAGTAAGCTGTACTTTTGCAAAAAGTGAATTGAAGAGTTTTTTTTTTGTATATTTTCCTACCGATATCGGTCCCCGCAGGATTCAGTAGAACGGTAGTACAACAAACAAAATGTTCGTATTCGTAATGCTGTAAGTTAATAAACAGTTTGGTGGTAAATGGTTTAATCTACGCCCTACGTTTACGATTCGCCGCCCACTGCGTGCTTTTTTAAATCATCACCCGTTACTTAACTATTTTTAATCACAACCTATAAATAGGGAAACATCTATATCAAATCTTGTAGAAACGTAAAAAATTTACAGGGTGTCCCATTATAAACTCTCCCTGTTTTCACAGTTTTGTTCTAATTTTTGAAAAAAATTACGCCTTACGTAAAAGGTATTGGATTTTACCTAAAGATTTGAGCACAACATATTTGAAAGATACAAGATGTACCAAAGAAAATTGGAAGACCAAACTTATCACAATCCATATGGAACATGTTCGTCATTTGCGACAAAAATCTTAGAGTCAATATCATAAGGGAAGCGTCCCATTTAATAAAATACAAGATTCTCCTGCCACGCTTTCTTGGGACACTTTCTATATGTCAAATATGGCTAAAATTCAAATCTTTGGATAACTTTTTCTTTTAAAGGGCGATCATTAAAACCCTATGTTGCGCGAAAAAATACACTTAAACTTAGTTCTTGCTAATTCGTTATTTTCCGTTTTAAAAGTAATGAATTCAACTTACCCCAGTATTTCCTTACTAAAAATTATTGGGAAAAAATTGTTTTATTAATTATTACTATATCATTGAACTTATCTAAAAAATAATAATAATAAACCTTCACTTTGCTCATTGATAAATTATTGACTGTTATCTCATCAAATTTTTGGCTGTGAACTATAACGAACAATTAATTATGAATTGTATATTGTCTACTGTACCCATAAGTTCTGAATTTAATTGATTCTAAGTCGAAATAAAATAACTTTGCTTTGCGACACCTAAAAATAGTGTCATTCGTCGGAATTGTTACAATAATACTAGACACAAAAATTCCTACTTAAAATAGGTAATCGTTTGCTTAGTCTACATACAAAATTGAATGTGTCCTTACTCCATAGAAAAAAAAATGAAATTATTGAGCGGTGATTAATAAATGCTTAATTTTATTGATATCAAACCAATGGTTAATTTCCGTCTCTTAAAATTGCTAGCCAAATGTGACAAAATGATCATTCTACTTGAGTCTGAGGACATTTCCAAGACAATAACAATTCTACTCAATTCTGGAACCTTAGAAAATACCACACTGAAGCAAACAAGTTAGAAAGCCGGCCATTATTTCGTTATGCTTAATGTGAACTTTTTGAATATTGGAATTCATAGTTATGAATCTCCTCAAATTATAAACGACCGTGCCACTTTGAATAATAATTCAACTCAAAAATATTATTTTTGCTGCATAAAATTATTACTACAATTAACATCCTTATTAGTCAGTCTTGATGGTGATTTTCGTAGGGAAGCGTGTGTATGTGTGTATAGAAGAACTTAAAACTTTTCTTTACCCTGTGAAATACACACTATATAATAACGACAGAAAAGAGTTATTATTCTATTATTGCCCTTTAGTTTTCTTCGGTTTTGTCTACTGTGACGTAAACGGGTTTGTATAGAACTATTGGTTCCCTATAAAAAAAAATCATCATAGTATTACCATTTTGTAAGATTAATAAATAATGGCCGCCATAACGTCAAGATTGAAATTGTTTTACCTTAAATAGTGTTCATTGCCATCGTATACCTGCCCCAAAAGAAAATCTGGGGCCAAATATTGTCCCCCTTCAACATGCGAGCATGCGTGTTCTAAAAATCCCGAGTAGCAAAATAAGTTTAACTCAATATATACATATGTCACCAACCGTATTTTATCACCGGATGCTTGTCGCTATTCGGTATTCTGAAGGGCACAGTTCCGATGGTCAAAGGCATGTTTACGCTCACCAAATCGGCCTCTTTTTGTGTATCCAAACTTACCTTTAGGTGGAAAAAAAAATTATTTAAACAAGTTATTATTTAACCAAGCTCACTGTTAGTATGTAGTAGATTTGTATTAAACGGCAAATGTTGATCAGCGATGTAGGAACGGGGGGTATCACCAGCACATTGGCACTGTCCCATTTTATCCTTTTTTGAGGTTTAACGGGGTTTCCCCTAAAGCACACTTCAATTAAGCCAAACCCACTCAAATCAACTACGCACCTGTACTCTAAAACAACACTTTTGAGCTCCTTGGATACCCCCAACACACCTCTATCAATGAAAAATTCGCATATCTGCTCTAGTCTATATAATAGAAGTTTGAATCAAATTGGGGCTGTGGCCGTTAAGTGGCTGCTTACTTGACCCTGAGGCCCACTTCCTCTTCCCCTTGATTATCGATAGTGACCTTCAGCTTTATACTCTCTTTGCACACGTAAGCGGATCGTTCCAGAATGCATTTCAAGGAAACTGTCCCTTTTTTACAACACCAGCAGCATGTAGAACGGCGATTCTCCAGGATTGTAGGTTTCTGAAAGGGTTTATTCCGCTTGTAATGCGTGCCTATGGCGTAGAGATCATTCTTTAAAATATCCTTTTTCATAATGGGGCGTAAAAAATGTGCGTTTGAAGGAATTTTGAAAAAATGATTTTTTTATTTTTGTCGTGTGTTCGGAAAATATGTAAATATACAGGGTGTCCTCGAATTACGTGGCCAAAATAATACCGCAGATTGTTTCAGTGAAAATAAGTCGATTTAACTAAACTTCCCTCAGTCCAAAAGTTGATAATTATGGAGCTACAGGGTGTTAAAGTTGAAAAAAAATCACATTTTCTTTAATATCTTTCGATTTCTTTGAGTTAATTTCACGAAATTTCATATTTGAGGGTGTTTTAGGATACGAAATTCAAATTTATTAACGATTTAGTTGTTTCTTCTAGGGGGCGCCACAAGCGACCATTAGGACACATTTAAATCTCTGTAACTTTTTCGTGCCACGGTGTATATTATTTTGGTATTTAAAAACCTTTTTCCCTACCTTTTATACTTAGAAAAGGTATACTTTATTGACGTCGCTAGAAGCAACGGTTTTGGAGAAAAATGCATCTAAGCCTGATGATGCATGCAAATTACCTTAAAATTATTTTCCGTTAAAAAAAATTAAGTTTTTCAAAAATAATTATTAGTAAAGGTATAACAATAAGTTTTCAAAATCAGATATTATTAAATAGAAAACAAAAATAATAATTAACAAAGAAACAACAACAAGCGAGAATAACACTTACTAATTAATTAAATAAACTTATGTAAATTGTTGGTTTAATTTTTTTTCATTTAATCTGCTATCATAACAAATGTTCAAAGTGTTTACCATTTTCCTGTATGCATAAGTTCATCCTTTTTAAGAAATTACATTGTACTCTAAACAATATTTCAGGGGTATTCTTCAATAATTCCACTTCATGAATTATTCTTGCCTCCAATTCTTGTCGCGTATGAACTGGAAATGCATAAACTTTTGATTTCAAGGCACCTCATAAAAAAAAATCACAGGGTGTCAAGTCTGGTGATCGAGCCGGCCAATTCACAGGTGCATCACCTCCTCTTCCAATCCATTTTTTTTTTTTTGGAATTTGGAATTCTACGGAAAGGATATTTTTCCTTGTAAACTCGTACACTTTTTTGACTATTACAACGGCAAAGTCCATAAACTAACAGCATATCCACCATTTCAGAATAAGTGAATTTATTGGCCATACTTATGGATATTTACAGGAACAAGAAGCGAAACTGACAAGAAAAACTGAGGGCTAAATAAAAAAACTGACATTTGAGAAACAAATTCAAGTGTTAAAATGTCAATTAAAAACATAGCCAACTGAGTTATTTACTTAAAAGCGCCAACGCAAATATGCAGCGCATTAGAATTATGCGTTTTTCTCCAAAACCATTGCTTCTAGCGACGTCAATAAAGTATACCTTTTCTAAGTATAAAAGGTAGGGAAAAAGGTTTTTAAATACCAAAATAATATACACCGTGGCACGAAAAAGTTACAGAGATTTAAATGTGTCCTAATGGTCGCTTGTGGCGCCCCCTAGAAGAAACAACTAAATCGTTAATAAATTTGAATTTCGTATCCTAAAACACCCTCAAATATGAAATTTCGTGAAATTAACTCAAAGAAATCGAAAGATATTAAAGAAAATGTGATTTTTTTCTTCAACTTTAACACCCTGTAGCTCCATAATTATCAACTTTTGGACTGAGGGAAGTTTAGTTAAATCGACTTATTTTCACTCAAACAATCTGCGGTATTATTTTGGCCACGTAATTCGAGGACACCCTGTATATGCAACTACAGATATTATTTTTTCCCACGAGCTGTAGGCGAGTGAAATAAGTAACACGAATAGGAAACGGTGAATATGTATCAGTTTTATACACTATGTCAAAAGTTTGCTAAAGTATTAAACATCGCGAAATTATGTGCGATTTCCATAGCTTAGTAATTACTACATAGCATACTTAAGAGATTCATGCGCATATAAACGAAATACACGTCAGATTAACAAAATGTCGTCTTCACAATGAGTCGCTAGGGAGAGTCGCTAAGTACACAACTAAGGTGACGCACGTACGTCAATTATGAAAAATCATACATCTTACCAAATAATGTTCATCCATGCAATCAATATGAGGCCCGATTACCGTAAAGTATTTCATCCCTTGAGGAGGGCTAGCATAGGGCACATCGATTGTAACCTTAAAGAAGTACCTAATTTGCCCCGCGCGGCTTTCAAACGAACATGGAAGGGCCGATTCTGGAAGATTGAATCTGGAAATTACTTTATTACGTCTTGATTGAACCCACGATGGTAATACTGACTTAAAGGGGAATTTATGCACTCCCCTGGGTAGGATAGGGATGGTGGAAATCAAGTTTTTTTCACCCCAGATGGTTTGGCGTTGGTCCATGAAGTATTGGTCGCCTTTGATCTGAGAGAAATATGTAGCTTTTCAGATGCATTGGAGATGATTGAGATGACTTACTGTGCGTCTATCTCCTGAAAGCATCACTTTCCATTCGGCATGTGCTTTTCCTCGCAAAACTACCCTGATACCTATATGAATAGAATGATTCAGATTTCACTCACTTCCAATAGTTCAAACTGGAACTCACTTCTAAGTTTGAAATTTTCGACTGTATCCAAAATGACTTTGCCACACACACTTTCTCCTGCGTAGAAATGTTCCCGCTCCAACTGAATATCGAATTCCCTTATGTAGTCCATGTTATTGTCTTTTCTTTGGCACGGGATTCATTTTCCTTCTTTGACGGTTAAATCGGAAATTTCATCCAACACTAGGTGGAAAAGTTAATTTTATTAGAAATTAAATACGCAATTAACTGATCGGTTGCAAAGAAAAATAAATAAATCCGCCTGCGGCTGGCAAGCTATTATCGGAGTTATTCGATAAATTTGAGTTTGAATGCGGCCAATATAATGTTGGGAAATTTAATCCAGAGGTGGAGTATGCCAATGGAATGTGGCGGAAAAGTGAGAGAAATAATCCGCGAATTCTTTGATGAAAATCTATTGTTGATATTGTAAATCCATCGGAACAGAAACGAGATATTATTAAATCAAAGATATCAAGAGCTCACCTTTTAGTGTGTTGCTGGCACGATTTCCCTCCCTCGACCCCCTCATACAGGGACTGATTTCACTATTTACCCTCCCCAATCACCTGCACAAACAGAGAACAGACCCGTCAATACAGGCAATTGATCGATATTTCAAGTAAACAAGCACTTCAACTGTACTAATTAAACGACGGCTCTGGATCCAATCGTGCCGGGTTTTGCGCGAAAATCAAATTAAAACTGTCGGAAAAATAAGTTATCTATGTCAGCTGTTTTTTCGCGAAGCTATTGATCGGAGGAAAAACGCATGCTTCCTTTCAGTGTTTTTGTATACAGCGGCCCAAGGATAAGTGGGAAAATTGCATTGGGATTAATGGAAAAAACGTGCATGTGGGGTGTGGCTGACCACAGAATCATTCAGCAGCAGTTTAGGCTACAATCCTAAAGCTTTATTTAAAAATTCACGACCGTATAATACAGTATTGGTAAAAATGTTTATATAAATTTGTAAGCTTTAATATAAATAAATTCCATATTTGAAACGTTGGTATAAAGTAAAAGGCAGCATAACATAAATGTATGTATATAAATAAGTACGCAATACTAAACAATAACAATGAGAATTAATTTTTGCGATAAATACAACACTAAAACGAATATTTTATAGGCTTAAAGCCCGTCTTATACGCATATTGTTTACTTCGTAAGTACGTCAGAGACATGAAGGAATGAAACTTGAAAACGTCCTTAATCAAAGCTCAAACCGCTGTCTGCAATAGTAAAAAACCTTAAATTCTATCAAACAAAAGGTAGTCATGACATCTTTTCCATAATTTCTGGGACTTAAATTTATCACAAAATGGCGCCGCATTACGCCACTGTCATATTATTGACAGCGTTTTGCCATTTTTCCTTGTGCTGGTCGAGCCCAAAGGCCGAGTCGTAGTTGCCTTTGGTGATGAAAAGCCGCTTAAAATGGGGAGTGCAATAGAGCAGACCCTGGTTGTATGAGTAGGAATCCATCCTGGGAAAACAAATGACTGACTGCCGTCAAATTGCAACGTGAAAAACTGTACGTAATGGCCTTGTTTAACAAATGAACTTTTCAAGATGGCGATTTAAAAAAGTTTCAATGTTACCTTAATATGCAGGAACATTCCATGCACTTGAAGCAGCTCTTGTGGTAAATATTGCCATGAATGGATATTTTTTCCAGAGGATAGACCTTGTCGTTGCAGCTCTGACATGTTTCGGTTATAGCAGCCGAAATTTCCTTTATTAAAAAAGCCTCAGTTTTTAAGCATTTCGTGAGCCGACCGGCGTCTTTCTGTGTTTGTCTTTTGCGCAATAATAAAAGGTAACTTTGGCGGAAGATAAATAATTTATTAAAATCAATCCTTCAACAGTTGAAAAAATTGGCACAATAATTCGCTAAGAACGTCAATAATAAAAGTAACTCTAAAGGCGACTTATATTTTAAAGGAAGCTACAAATATAACAAACTTCGTTAAAAGTTTATATAAAAGTTCCGATAAAAACGACTAGACTGGTGAACGAATTAAAAGTATATAATATATCAATACAATACAAAGAGAACGTAACAGAAGCATAGACATAGAAAACTTTAACTTCAAGATGAACTTAAGGATATAATAGAGTGCGCTTAACTCACAGCTTAATAAATATCAGAAAACATTTAACATAAACCTTTGAACATTGCGAATTAACAACAACTACTACATTAAATATGAATAAACATAACTGAAAAATTATGTGTGGAAATACGAAACCGCATTCCAATTTCAAATTATGAGTTTCCTACTGTCAAATTTAATTCATAGATGTCACCAGTAATACGCATCACTCAGGCCATCTTTGAATAGCATTTTTCAGCGGCGTTAGAGCAAGTAAAAAGTAGAAAATCTAGTAATATAAATAAGGAAAAATGAATAATGGTAATATGGTATTAGTAACATCAAAAATACAAAATCACCTGCAATTCGCAGGCTTCGTCGTCAGATGACGAGGAACACTAGTCATTTCTGTTTTTTTAACAACAGCGCCACTTTTCGATTCGTAAGATATCCAGTCGAGATAAGATATTCGACTGGTAAATTACCAGTTTTGAGATAATTTAAGAAACAGAAGAAAAAAAGTTACTTTCCAATCCTTGTCATATTCTTAAAGCTGAACATTTCTTACAACGCTTAGAAACAGATCAATATAACGTCTCTAGATTCACCAATTTCATACACCCTTAAATCTTGCTCTAATTTAGTACCTCACCTGCGGCAAAATAGTCCTATAAAACTCACTAAACGTATAAAAGAAATAACTGCATATTATGTTTATATCTATTGCTTCTCCATACTCTATATACATTATTAATAGACCCCTCAAGATGGTGAAAATTTTATGTTAAGGTTGAGATACACACAAAAGAGATTTAATACACAATAAAAAAAACATACCAAAAACGAAATTTAATTTTGTCATTGATACTTATCATAAAAACATCGAGATGTGATTGGTGTTTTATTATTTCGGGGAGGACGAGAAGTGATATTTTTTCCTTAAGGAACTTCTGCGTTTCACTGCAAAAATAATTGATTAAACTATATTATATACACACTGATAATCGGACATAAAAGGGAAGCTGCATGCGTCTAAAGGCACACTTAAAATCCAAACAAAACGGAAAAGACAAACACAAAAAGGCGCCTAAAAACAGAGGTAAAAATAACTAAAAAATTACCAAAAAGGGCTGCACAGGTAAAAAAAAAGAGACATGCATTCGACACAAATAACTTACCACGAAGCGATTGGGCTTCACTCTTGGCGATTTGGGAGACCCATTACTTGAGTCTCTCATTTGTTCAAACTTGGCTCTTATTCTGAAGTAAATGGACCAAATTGTCTTGGAAATCGCAAAATACAACAAAAATAATAAAACTTACACCCTCGTAGACTCAACTTGCGACTGCTCCTCCCCAAACTCTTCCGCTACATTCACAGAACTCTGCTCCTTCTTGATTTCATTCGCCTCCCATTTCTCGAATTTAGCCCTCAACTGTTTCGCCCTGGCGGCTTTTTGCGCCTATAAAACTCTATTTATTTTCCCCTTCACTACTTTTCAACGTTCCTCACTTCAATAAGATCCTCAGGCAGCTTTCCAGTCTGGTCAGTTTCGTCCTCATCTTCTTCCTCATATTCTGAAGATTCCTCCTCCTCGTCGCTCCGAGATTCAGGCCTTGCAGGCTCAGGGGGGGGAGTGAAACATTTCAACGGTTTGGGGCCTGTTTTTTTTTTATACTAACCTTAACAACCAAAATGAATGATGAAATTAGATTACCTAAAATTTCAGGCTCTTTAGAAAGATTCTCCTCCATCTGCCTGAATTTGTTGAGCATTTTGGAAGCGGTATGAGACTCTTGGGCCACTTTGGAGTCATCGATATATTCTTCAGATCGCACTACCTCAGGATCACGGTAAATTTCACGGTCTGGTGTGTCGCTCTGTGAGAAAAGAATAAAAATTTAAGCATAATTTGATTGTAGTAAAATATTTCACTGTCAACTAAAATTTTGGGTTTTTTTAAAAAGTTAATAAACAAACAACAACACTGGGCGTATGTTAAAGATATTGGAGGCTGCACACAAGTAGTGTATTTAACCTTGACTTGAGAGGGGTCTCTAGGTGGGGTTATCCGGAACTGCCGCTTTTCCTTCTTGGGTTCTTTGTAGGTTTCAAAGAATTTAAACCGCTCCTGTATCTCCGCAGTTCGCACCTCAATTTCTTCCACCTGTTCAGTAGACTTAACGGTATCTTCTTTGCTCGTTTTTTCCAGGTATGCCTGTATAAAAACACGTTGGCGAAACTGACATTCAAGAGGCAAACAACCATTTTTAAAGGGAATTATCACGTAAAAATAAATATTTGCATTAACTTACTTCTCTGGCCTTTTTAACTTCTAATTTTGGGGGAGTCACCGGAGAAATTTGGGGTGGTTTTGACGCACTAGCGTCTAATTCTAGGAACATTGACCTGGACTTTTTGCTTATTTCTGAAACAGCACGTCAATAGATTCAACTTTAAAAATTTCTTTTGCCGGTAATCTTACCGCTTTCGTACACTTCCTCCTCCTCGTTCCTGTTGTCCCGATTAAGCCTGTCGTTAGCCACCTCCCCCTTCTCAAATCTCTCCTTGATTGATTTCGTATCACAGACCTCAATTTCCTCCGAGAGATTTTTCCTTAGATTTGCGCTTGAATCGCTCTGCATCACCGCTTGCTGGTAGGCCTCTTTCATCTTCTCCTGTTTACCCTGAGAAATGAAATATTCTTTTAAATTATTTTAGAAATATCCAACAAAGTTTCACCATAAACAGCCGAGTCCTAATATTCTGTATCTCCTGTTTAGTCTCTTCTCTCCTTTCTTCTCGGGCGTGGTCGCCCTGCTCCCATCTTTTTTTCACATCGGACATTCCGGTGAAATGAAAGGGTTTTTCTTTTTGTACTTTTCTCGCTCTGAAAGACCCAAAACGTATATGGATTGATGAAGTTAACGTCAATTTTCCGCAATGAACTAAATATGATTACTTTTTTCACCCATCACTCCATGTCCTTTTACGTACATTCACTTAGACATGTGATCATCATTGAGGATGATCCTCTCCACACTACATACCTCACCAGATCTGGATCCTCGCCCTCAGGCACCCCCTCCTCCTCCTCTTCCGACTCGGACTCCTCAATAGGGACCCCATCTAATGCCTCGTTAGACACCCCAATGTCCATGCCGTGTTTCTGAAACCTAAAACTCAAACCTAACCACAATATCTAAACAATTTTCGAATCACGCACTTCGCCAATTTGGACAAAATACTGGGAGATCGCTCCACTTTGCCTGAGGCCCTCTCAATGTCGGTTGTTTCGGTGTGCTGCGATTGAAAATGCTCGAAGTGCTGGAATCGTTCTTTGACGTTGAGACTTTGCAGTTCTTCCAGGCCCAAATCCGGCTTGTCGCTAGCTGTAAATATTCGCAAAATTTAGCCATATTTCACATGCTTTGATGCTCCGATGGTTAGTAGGCACGATTGGGTTTACACATTGAAAGTTAAATCCAAGGGGAAATAAAGTAATAAATCTTGTGTTAATAAATTCACACCCAAAATACAAATAGTCTACCTCTGACTACGCCAGGAGGTAATTCTTGGGGTTCATTCTCGCGAATTATTAGCTCGGGCTTTCTAGGTTTCGCTGTGAACAATGTCAAAATAGATACTTTTCTTAGAAAACTTAAAAAAAATACTTACGAGAAGGGTCCTCTTCGACTGCTTTAGGCGCGAATAATGCTTTGAAATGGGGCTTACAATACAGATGACCATCATTGCTCTCGTAAGTGTCTACTCTGAAATACACCAATTTTTGGTAACAAAAGTTAAATAGGACTAGAAATCATGCAGACTTACGTTAATTGTTTGCTGCACTCAGTACAACGGAAGCACTTCTGATGCCACACCGCCTTCTCGGCTTTAATTTGCTCCATTTGGAACACTTGCTTGCCGCAAGCCCTGCAGTTTGATGGGAGTTCGATTTGAGCGCCCTAAAACAGATAAATATAACTCCCAAATGAATGTTGAACATCAGGAGCCCGACACGACACTCGGGGGAGTAGAATGTTCCCTCGGAAATGACGTCTCAAAACAGCGTTCCTATATTAAAGTTTGGCAAAATCACATCATTTCCACGGCATTTCCCGGAGCGTAACATGATCGGAATGGGGCAGACGTTATGTGTGAGTTTTATGAATGCTTTCTTACATTGCTGAACTTCTCCTGAGCCTTAGTGGAGTCTGAGGACCTGACATGTAGCACGTTCTTCTTCTGGAGCGCATCAAACTTGGAGAAGCTCGATTTCTACAAAAAAATCGAGGTAAATTACTTAAGGTGTCCTATTAAAGTCTTGAACAAACACCAAAAAATCCTTCACCCCTTTAAACTGTTCAATAATATTAGTGTTTGTAATAATTTGAAGGTCGACAAAGCTGCTAAATCTTAACAAAACACACGAAGTTTACAAACCTATATCTGTACACTTACCGAATTCGGGTTTTTGAAGCGGCAACTACTATTGTTAGTCCCGAGGCTGCTAAACCTTTCTTTCTACATTTTGGCATACATACAACAAAACGAAAACATGCAAATACTTTAGGTGTTAGTGGTTATAAAGGGGACTAACAATAAATTTATTTGAGGCTAAAAAAGCGATATGAAGCCCTGCAGATCATGGAAAAGCAGTAGTGAACACCCCTGTTCGGTAAAGAATTTCTCAATATTAACGTTTAATGTAACATGGCTCTACCGAGGTTGTCCATTGATGGCTTTCCGTTCCTAACGTGTAAACCGTGGTATGAACAATTCGCTACACTGCAAATTTCACTTAAACAACAAATTTTTCGATAAGTTATTTTGAAAACAAATCAAGAATTTTTAAGCGATTGCGGTTTATGATGAGGGAGTTTTCGTACATTTTCGAGTTAGCACGAATGAATTTCAACTGCAAATTAATAAGTTAGAGGAGAATTGCGAATTTTTTCTTTTTTTAAGAATATTCAACACTGCTTCCAACCCTGCTCCTAGTGTTATTAGTAGAATATACTTACCAAGGTCCTTACTGACACTCCTGAAAATACGTTATCGATGTGGTTATTGTTAGAATTATTGACCACGTCCGTCAGCGATTTAGTGCGCTACAAAAATTCGAATTAAGCGGTTTTAACGATGCGGCACATATTTCAGGCATGAGCGATTAACGTTAAGTAAGCAAAGGAAAAATGCCTCCGGCATCGAAGATCAATTCCGGTGGCATTTTACACGGTTGCAGTGCATAATCTTACCGTTCGATCAATGTTCTTTCGGTTATTCCTATCCTTTTCTAATTTTGTTAAATCGCCAAACGATCTACACTAATAAAACAGAGAAAAAGCTGTTATTAGCAAAACGAGTCCTGGTCATGCATTTATCTAAATTTTGAAATTGCTCTTGTAGGTGTACTCTTGCGAACAGCAATTCAAGCTTCTATTGAAATTGAAGGGTTTTAAATAAACAAATTCTTACCAAATTTTTGACGCTAACATTGTAAATATACTCCCCATCTACGGTTCCGTTTGGGGTCTAAAATTACATTAGTGCAATCAACGGTAAAATCCAAGGGAAGTTATTGGGTAAAAACGGGCAAAATGCAAACAAAACTGTTAAAAACGAAACAACAACAAAAAAAAAAGCTAAAATAAACAAAACTTACAACCGATATGTTCTCTTTTTCTTCTTTTCGGGTCTTTTTCACTTTTTTCTTTTTTATCGACATGGACACCTCGCCGGGTGCGGACGACTCTACTATAGTCTCAGTATATTCGGTGCTCTAAGAAAAAAACCGATAAAAAATAAAATCAAATCAAAAAAGGGTATATTGAGTTTAACCGTAACCACAGGGCAATGACCTAGAAGAATTGGATGTTGCATTGTTTTTACAATTTTCTCAGCAAATGAACACATGACTCATCTTTACGACAAAATTACGTCATAGGGATGCTAATATTTGATAGCCTTTGGGGCAAAACAGTTGCTCATTTTTAGTGGAATACTCTCAATGACGTAGAAGCAGTAGACATAGCAAACAAATGCCGGCATTTCGCCCAAATTCGTCCAATTTCTTGCATAGCACGCCACTGAGTAGTAAGGTTCTTGTGACATATATATACAGGGTGAGTCGGGAGGATCGTGCCAAACTTCAAAAGCGTGTTGTACATGAAAAATAAATGTAAAAAAGCTCAAATGTTGTTATCCGATTCTCGTTTGTTTACAAGTTATAGCGTAAATAAAATTAAAACATAAAATTTAAAAAAATTATAAATTTCTTAAGAAATTCCATAAATGAACGTTTGGATATCATAGTAAATTTTCAAAAATATTGCCATTAACTTCTAAACATTTTCGGCTACGTCTATGAAGAGCATTCGTTGCGCTCCTGATTGTTTCATGTTTTTCTTTAATAGCAGCTGCAGCATTTCTAATGCGTCGAATTAGTGCATCTTGAGTGCCCACTTTTACTCTGTACACTTCAGTTTTAAACCAACCCCACAAGCAATAGTCTAGTGGTGTGAGGTCTGGAGACTTTGGAGGCCAACTAATAGGGTCACCACGACCAATCCAACGTCCAGGAAAGGTACGTTTATGGTAAATAGAATCCTAGTTAAAACATTTTATTTACGCTATAACTTGTAAACAAACGAAAATCGGATAACAACACTTGAGTTTTTTTACATTTATTTTTCATGTACAACACGCTCCTGAAGTTTGGCACGATCCTCCCGACTCACCCTGTATATAGGGTATTAGTGTGATTATATCGTAAACTTCAGGGGCAGACTTCTCTCAATAAGTGAAAAAAACTATAAAAATCGATCCTACATGCTACCGTCCATCTGGATCATTGGCCCAAGGTCTATTATATTTGTCAAAATGGTTCCTGGGGATGCCGTCAGTGTCAGAGCATATATAGATGTGAAACAATGACAGTGACGCTAGCGCTGCTCCCAGCGGCTATTTAGTCAAATTTGTAAAGAAATCTGACAACTCGACTTATTTATGCAAAATAAATAACAATATAAAAGGAGCGCTAAAAACGATTTCATGCATTAACACCACGTCCAAACCCTCCTACTTACTGTCAGCCATGTCAATCAACTTACGTCATCATCTACATTTCCCATTTTCCCTTCCTGCCCCTCTGCCCCTCCCTCGAATTTGGTCTTAATTTGATTAATGAGGGTGGCACTCTTGCTCTCTGAGGTCTTCCTCACTAAACCCACCACCTCAGTTTTGCTACTCTGAAACTGATTTTTCAGCTGTTTAACTATCTCTGGCGGAACAGTTTCCGTGTCCTTTTCCCTGTTACTAATCACCTCACTCTTGGACCTCTTGGTCAAAACTTCAGTATACTTCTCGCAGTAATTCGAACTAGTTTCAGACTTGTGGTGGTGGATGAGTTCTTTGTAAGTTTCACTTGTGAATTTTGAGTTCGCTTCGTTTGTTATTGTGCGGTTGCTGACTTCTTCAGTCTTAGCCTCGTTATTCGCTTTAAAGCTGTCAGAGACCTCCTTCTCGTTCCTGATAAACTCTTCTAAACTCCCGTCATCGGTGTCGTCCAAGCTTTTAGTAGGTTCATTTTTGTTTGAGCCTTCGTTGATATTTTCGTAAATAGACTCTTTAGTAGAAATCTCTAAATGCTCATAAACACCCTCATCGGGCTCTGCTACGTTGTCAGTCTCTACCATGAGGTTTTCGTACATGTTCTCGGGAGTAGTGTTTTTGTAGAATTCCGTGTTTTCGTAGAAGTTTTCTTCGGAATTATGGCACTCTGCCATAGGATTATCTTGGGGTTTTTCCTCTTTAGGCGGAGTGATATTGGATTCATCGGAAACTGTGTTGTTCCTCTGAAAGCCTTTGAGGAAGTCTATGTTCTCTTCACTGGGAGTCAGCATTGGCGAGGTGACGGTTTGAGTGAACAATAAAGTGGATGTTTCATCGCAACTCAAAAACATTCGGTCTTTAGCCGAGCATTTCTCGGGAGATTTTTCCTCTGAGTAGTCCGTAAGACATGTGGTGGGCAGGTTCAACTTTGGAGTCTCCTTTTTCATCTCGTCAGGCCTCATCTCGACGCTCTCGTAGAGATTAGAGGCGGTTTCTTTCCCCACGTCCATTTGCTCGTACTCCTGGGGTGCGCTTAAATCTACTGTCTTATTCTCTACCATTGGAACGTAGTTTTGGTCCAAATTGTCAGTCTTCTCGGGAATGCATTCGTAAATTTGCTCCTCATTGAGCCCGTTGTGTCTGAGCAACGCTTTAGGCTCGTCATAGTAGTTTTCCTGCACCTCATTCTGCAAAAAGTTCTGTGTGGCTGTGATCTGCTTTTGAGGAGAAGAGATTCTCGGTAGGTTTTCGTAGGTGTCGTCGATCCCAGGAGGTTCTTCTTCCTTTTGAAGGTCGTCCTGCAATTTAGGTTAGTCAGCACACGCCACGCAAGCTGAAGTTAGCAGGCGAAAAATGAAAACAAATACACACTTGGCTCATGCAATTTTTTAGTCTGATGTTAAACTCTTCCAGCAAAGCCTCTTCCAGATCTTTTTCCTCGTCACTTACTATTCGCGATTTCTTCACTGTGTCGGCCATATCTGAAACAAAAATGGACCTTGTATTGTAAGGGAAAGTCACCGTTGAGAAATCATAATTATTGTTACTATTGCGGTACCTAATATTGAACGCGTAGTTTATGTATAATTTATTAAATTCATAATTCGAGAACGCCGTACCTTTACGGTGGTGGTCAAGTTTCGCAATAGTTGCGCGTTTTAACGGATTAAATGAATAATCAAGGCGAAACTTTACGGTATTGTTAATTAGTGTACAATTTGCAAATAAAGGAGCTTAGGGTTTAATGACCATTTTAAAAATATATATACTTCCATAGGGATCAAAGTGCTCAAAGCCAATAAATAATCAGGAGCAATTACGGCCTATTATTTTCAATATTCAAATTATTTATATTACGATAACCAGTTATAATGGTTTTTGTTTTCTTTCTCCTCTTCACACGCGGTCTCACCTTGAACCCGCTTCTCGGTTATGGTGTCGTTTTTCAGTGTCATTTTATACGAGGGAACGCGTAAACGCTCTTACATGTTAATAAATCGCTAATGAGCACTAAACACGGAGAAGCTTTCGATTATTCTTCGGTAATGAGTCAGCAGCGGAAAAGTCCCTCGCTGCTGGCACCATCCAGTGGACGTTGTCCAAAGTTATTTAATAAATTACATCCTTTTAAACGTACCTCTGGTGGAATAATGGCAGCAAATTGGTACCAAAGTACCACCATAAGATTGCGTACTGCATTTCATTAAAACCGCAATAAATTGCTCACACACTTAAATGCTTAGCATGCAAGACAGTCACGCGTAATCGTAAAGTTGTTGATATTGTTGTAAAACAATGGGAGTAGTCGCTATTACTGTTAATCACACGATCTCGGATTTATTGCTGTTTGACTTCCAATTGAGTATTTGGATCATACACGAGGCATATAAGACTGATACTTCCTGCGAAGCGCACGTCGGGATAAGAGAGAGATTGCGGACTTTTAAAGTCGAGGAACGCATCGCAAAAGGCTTCGAAACACATGAAGCTATTATCAAGATTGTAACATCTTCGGCTGCTCTATGAGGCCATTCATAAGCGTACGTCATAAGTCGTCGAACGGATGCGTCTGGAACATGTGTGCGTTCCATGGCGAAGAAAACGTTACAGAAAAATACGTCCGTACAGTCGACGGACTAATTAAGCCGTCGTGTTACGTGACCTCTGTTTCGGTTGCCCATTGTGGGGAGGGCGGCAGTCTGGACCGACGAACCGAAGGGACTGCGGTCAGCACTCCACCAAAACGGGCTTTATTTTTTTAACGGAAGGCTGCCATGCTTTAGTGTCTTCATCGTGTCATCTTGTAGCCGGAGATGCGTTACGTGGCGGCGCAATCGCCTCATACATACAGTGGCTCAAAGTGAAAATGACGCACCCGAATTGAAATCAATGCTTATTACTACGCTGACTTTCAAAAAAACCGCAACACCAAGAAGAACGCATTGTATATAGTTGAAATTTTGGTATGATTTTAGACTTGTAAAGAGAGCTTGGAGAGATTGGTCTAACGAAGGGTCAGTAAATCGTCATCGTGGTAGTGGCCGTCCAAGAATGACGCGAAGACCGGCGACTTCGTCGTTCAGCGACCGGCGCCCCGTTTGAAACAATTCCGTCTCTTGGTGCTAACTGGGTGGCCACCCTAAATCGAAGGGTCACCCTTAGTACGATGTATCGCAGAATTCGAAGTTTTGGACTAAATTCATATCGTCCTATGCGTCGGCTTCCATTATCACGAAACCACGGGGTGGCCCGACTGCAGTGGTGTCGTCTGAGACTGCAATGGGTGGATGAGTGGAGAAGAATCGCGTTCAGTGATGAGAGCCGATTTTGTTTATGGCGATCTGATGGACGGTTACGTGCTAGAAGGCGCAGAGGAGAGCGATTAAATTTGGACTTTTTAGAAAGGCGTCATTCTGGTTCGACACCAGGTGTCATGGTTTGGGTGCCATCCAGTATGGTAGTCGGTCTCCTCTTGTTTTCATTTATGATAGATTAAATGCTCAGAGGTACATTAATAGTGTCTCAGAACCGGTTCTTGTTCCATACATGCACGACGATCCCGGAAGCACATTTCAACAGGGTAATGCGCGACCACATGTAGCCAACGATACTTTGAGGTATTTGGAAGCTGAAAGTTTGGATGCTTTGCCTTGGCCAGCTCGGTCTCCGGATTTATCCCCAATAGAGCATGTATGGGATATAATGGGTCGGAGACTTCAACATTTAGCTCGCCCTTCAGAGACCATAGATGAACTCCGTGAGCAAGTGCAAATTGCCTGGGATACAATACCAAAGGAAAATATTGACAATTTAATTTTAAGCATGCCACGTCGCTTACAGGAATGTATTAATTTAAGAGGAGATACCACCCACCCATCATTAAATTATTATTAAATTTTTTCACTTATTCACAATAATTTTCTTTTGATATTTTGATCGTTTTTATCTATTACCCGACCCAACGTAATGCCAGAATTTCAAACGTGTACGATGTGTTCTTCTTGGTGTTGCGGTTTCTTTGAAAGTCAGTGTAGATTTCCCTTTGCTTAACGATGAACTAGAGTACGATTTTTTTTTAATATTATGCTACACCTGTTCTATAATATCCATAATTAAAAACAGCAAAAAAATCTTACAAAGCTAGGAAAAAAATTATGTTTTATTTACTGTTGAGTTATGGACTTAACGCCGTCATAAACTTATTCAATGGTCGAACCAGGATAAAGCTTTAGATTTATTAGATTTAGGTTTAAAGTGGAGCAGGGACACTAGAGTGAAATTTAACGTACTCTTGAAGGCTTCAAGATGCCCTTTTGTGGAGCCATATGGGTTACCGATAGGGATGATGAAAATGGTATAGTAGTGTGTCACTGGCTCGCTTCCTGAGTGGTCTTTAGCAGAACAATATACTATTTTAAAAGTCCTACATACTATTATTTCATATAGCCCATTTCCCAACATTTACTTCCCAAACGAATCTCAAAATTTAAATTATAAACTTCTTTTTTAATAATTTTTGTAATAAATTACTATTTAGTTCGTAGCCCCTTAGCCAAGACGATTTGGGATCGATTGATTCTATCAACTTTTTAGTGAAATGAAGGGAAATTTTCTTCCATTCTTCCAGAAAAGCTCGTGTTAATTTATCTTTATTAGAAACATCATGTTTCCCAATTTCCCTTTTCATTCAACCCAAAAATGTTCCATGTCATTAATATCGGGTTATTGCAGTGGGTTTTTATTACATGAACACGGACGTACAAAAGCCACGCTTCCTCAATTTGGGCGCTATGCTTCGGATCGTTGTCCTGGCAGGACACGTAATCATTAGAAATGTTCAATCTTTCTCCGCTGAGTTGTAAATTTTGTCGTAATATGTCCAAATATAAGTGCCTGTCCATAATGCCATCGATGAAATGCAGCTTTCCTGTCTCAGCAGTGGACATACAGCCTCAAACCGTCATGCTTCCCCCTTCGTATTTAACAGCTCTTCAATTTGCTTTCTTCAGCTCTTCATCGGGTTCCCTCCAGACTAAAATCACGTTCATCCAGTCGAAAGAGGTTGAATTTATTTTAATTTGTAAATAAATCTCTTTCCACAACTGGTCTCCTTTATCCAAATGCTCTTTGGGAAATTATACTCTGATCTTTTAGTTCTTCAGATTAATGAACGGCTTTTTTCTGGCTATTCGACCATGGAATTGATGCTTTTGCAAAACTATTCTTATGGTTTCTGGATTCACTGACTTGTGTAAATAGTTTTTAACTTCTATAGCCAGTTTGAGGGCACTTATTCGAGGATTTATTTTTACATATCGCACAACCCACCGTTCATTAGCATCAATAAAAATTTTTCCTAGGCTTTTTCTTATCTTGTTTCTTAATCTTCCCTCACTTTTAAACCTTTCCATGATGTGTTGCATCATTGCAGGACTCATTTAGAGAATATCGGCAATTGCCCTAATAGACCTGCCCTTTTTATGATGACTAAGTACTAACTCACATTTTCTCACAGTGGTATGTCTTCCTATGTCGATTTTGAACTATATTCTAACAAATATCGATACACATCAACAAGAATTGTTAATTATTTGCATTTTTGCATAATTTTTTGCATTCAAAAATATTCTATTATCATAAAATTGATCTGTATCATTTTAATTTTCAAATCCGTTTTGAACATAGAATTGAATTGTTTTCCTGCCTTTGTAAGGATTATTTTTTTGGTTTTAATTGTAAATGTTATAGAACAGATGTAGAATAATATTTTTAAAATGTTGTACCCTGGTTTATTGTTAAGTAAACGATAATTTATTAATAAATAGTGATTTCAATACAGGTGTATCATTTTCACTTCGAGCCGCTGTATATAGAAAGGGTCTGCTGTTCCAACTTTTTAACTAACAATGGGCCGCGTTGCATTTGCGAAAATTGATATATAAAAAAAGTTAGAAATCCAACAATGTCAAATAGGAGTAGGCACATGCGCACTAAAATCTGACTTTTTCTAGACTTACAGCTTAGTCGTTATGTCAAATTTGGTTGCCGTCGCCGCCGATTGGCGATATAATGTTGTCTTTCCCCGCCCATCTTTCCATGGCACGTCCCGTGAACTTTGGGTAGGGAGACGGCGGACGCGGTGGGGTTACTCCGTGAAAGTCGTTCGGCTGGATGGTGGGAGAAGGAGGTTCCTCACGTCTTCGGGTAAGTGGCAGAAGAGACGACGACTCTCGCTCAGTAGTCGCTTCCGTTCGACTTGCGATTTCGAATCAAAACACGTTATGATCTTAAAATCCTTCGATTTTCCTTTCTCTGATGTTCTATCATTCAATCTCACGAATGAAACGAAGAACGAGAACGTGAATTTGATGTACCAAATGCTTATAAATCGCTTCGTGTTATTAGTTAAGTAGTTTTTTTACGATTAGTAATTCTCGACGCATTTTGATTTGAAGTCACAAGTCGAAAGAAGACTGCTCGTGGCTCAGAGCAAACTGCCACCCTGAGATCGTTGCTGAACTATAAGCCGACGAAGTTGCCACGCGCAACTGCTTCAGCTGATTTTCAATCATTCAACGCATTTTTGCAACATGCAAAGTAACTCTTCTGTATGTCCCAATTTCGGCATTATTAGATCAGCGATTACTCACTACCATCTTTAAATGCCAAAACCCATTAACAGATGGTACATTAAGCACTAAATTTTCGTTTTATTCAAATTGTCCATATCCACTGACTTATATAGACTGACGCATTCTTTCAGGAATCAATTGAGCAATGTACGCATTACTAAGCCTTCAATGGTAGACGCTAAAAAAGCACATGCAATTGAGACTTTTTTCCGTTCCAAGACGCAACTGGCCTAAATCGTTAAATTACGAATGAACCGGAACGGCTCGAGAAAAACTTACGATTATCGAATTGGTGGATCGCTCAGTCATTCGTTACAAATAATAGAATTAGAGCTGTAGTGTTGCGCAGCAGTCTTTATTTATTTACTTTCGTGCCTCGTTGGTACCGTATCGGTACTGCAACAAGAAAAAAAAGACCAACGCGGACCAAGAATCGTCGCCATGATGCGAAAGTTGCGGGGTACGCTGAACTTTGGAGACACCTTATTCTAAATCGGATTCTGGCTTATAAATAGCCCGGCTGGAATGCCGGTTGTTGATGGGGAGGCCAATTTGCATTGTGTAACAATTTTAATGTCAATAAGCCCTTGAAAAAAGAATAGGAGCGAAAGTAAAAATAAGACAGTTACGGAAAACGCACGCAGGACGAAAGCAACGTGTATCGGTTACTCCATGGGTACTTCTTCGGGGACACGGCAGCTCCAAGTCTGGTGTAATATAAACCGCCTTAATCACAAACTTTAACGTCAATTTTCAAAGTAAACTCTTTATGGCGAATTTCTAGTTGCTATGTCTGCCTCCCTATAAAAATACTCCTTAAAATTCAGGTTTTGTTTAGTCTACATACTTTGGTTACTGGGAAGCGTCATGAACCACACCAAGAACTTTAAATATGGACGATTACTGTTAAATCGCACAACAACCGAACAACATAATAAATTCGTAGAAGTTCAAAAAGCGATAAGAGGTGGCAACATTCTTCGTTTTTATCGCTCGGCCATTATCAGGTTGACTCACAGAAACAATACGGTTTTCGTAATAAAAGTTCTCTAAAGAATTTCGGTATATTGCTGTTCCGAGGGTTCAACCCTTGCACCATCGTAAACGAATAGAATTAAGACCTGCATAAATAATAATTATCCACGGGGGTTCTTGCAGCTGGTGCAGCCCGAGAACCGCAACAAAAAGTACAAAAATACGATATAAACTGGGAAAAGAAAAGAGGAAACCTGTTTGCATCTCTTATTGCTTTTTAGCTTTTTTAGCATAAAAAGCACGCTTCGCCATTAAGCCTTTAGCAACCATGTTGCCACAGTGAGTTGAAAAAATTACAACAAAGTACTAAAAAAAATAATTAAAAACGTGTTAAATCGGTTTTGGGGGGGGGGGGGGGGGGGGGATTAATCTCAGTGTAAACCCGCAAAGAGCCTCGTTGTATGATGCCAAACACATAATGGCTTGATTAAACGGTATAAAATGTATGAAAGCTCGTTATTCTACAAAATTATCTACAAGCTGATTTGGGAACGGAAGCGTCGATAAACATCTCAAACGGCCACGTTCCCAGTGAACTGAATCGAGAAAAGACCAAGGAACCAAATTTAAAGTCGTTAAGAGCTCCTATTTTCAATGATCACCATCCCTCTATGAAGTGTTAGATAACTGCAGATAAATTTACAAAATTCCTGTAAGAGTAAATGATTTTACAAAGCGAAATTTCACGTCTAAAAACTGAACTGCAGATAAAAGATAATTACTCAAACAATAGGATTTCACTTAAGACACATTGTATAAATTGAACTAACGGATTTTCCGTAAAACCTTTCTCGCTTTGTATGTTTATAATGCATTATTTAAACATAACTGCACGTAAGAGCGCACTCTCTTCAAATAGAAAAAACTCGGTCTTTGTCCTTGCTACTGCGAAGATTAAAATGGGAGAATCGTAGTGACAAATTTGCTTTTCAAATTTGAATTGGAATTGGGGTCAAAAAATTTACCATTTTGCGGCTTCGTACCTGGGTAAGCACATGCGCTGAATTGCAAGTAAGAAGTAAAATGTAATTCATACAAAACAAACAATTCGCTTAGAAATAATGCTGATGCATTTCTACAAAATTGATCCGTTCCAAATCATCCGACAACGTTGTAGCTCTTTCTGTCAAAATCTGTATTTTGAAGAACAGCTAGACGCAAGGTTGCCGCATCGTAGCGACAGCCCGGCAATGTTACAACTGTTTTCGTCAACGCAGTCGCATAGACCTTGGACTTCGCCTAATCGTGCCGGCTTCGATTTTGGAAAAACTTGACTATTTTAAGTTAAAAATATTTTTTGAAAAATAAGTATTCTTAGAATAAAGCTTCGGGTTACCATTTGTTTTATATTATTATAGAAAAAAATTCGCAGGTCCTTTGATATTCAAACGTCGGTGCTGGTAGGCCATTTGCTGGAATTCTGGCAAAAGAGCTCACATTTTAATAGCTTGTACAACTTCAAAGACATGGAACATTTCCGGCTTCTTCCCGAAATAATGCCGAGAAGAATTTAGAGAATGTGAAAATAAACGCCAAAAAAAACCGGACGGCCCCAATTTATATGTCTCACGTCAGAACGTTCTGGACACACAATTAAGCATCTGAATATGCGAACGACGCCATATTTGAATCTAGCTGAATATCGTGTTTCAATATGGCTGGCTTATTTTGGCGTGTGGCACATCAGATGACGGCTTTTTCGAGTCGCCGTCGTTCTTTAATGGACGAAAACTTGTTTCAAATTATCGACTTATGAAACTTCGCAAGCGGAATTTCATCCTACATTGGTGAAGCTCAGTTGTGAAGCCGAAAATGTGCACCATATGTAAAAATAAACTCATACGGGTAGCACAAATCGACAAACAGGATCTAAAAATAGAAGAAGACAGTGTTACAGTTACCTACTAGTGAAAGATCTCTGAGATTTTCTATCGGGTGGGTGAAAGTAATTGGAAGAAGAAGACGCCCGAAGCAGTGCCATGATTCGCATATTAATTTTCAGCGGTACCTACATCCTTTTCCTTTTATCTTGTTTTCATTTGAAATCTTGACAAATCGATGTCAACACGTTCATTAAGACAAAATGGTGCTATCAAAACAATATGGGCGCACAAAATGGCGTTCGATAATAAAAAAAAAACATTGGCATTGTTGATGAAACAGAAAAACCGAAGTCAATTGGATATAATCAATTTTAATCGCCTGGCGATAAATCCTCTGGCTTTAGGAAGTTGCATGTATCCTACTGCGTGTTGTTTGCTTATTTTAAGAACAGATGAACAGAACGGGCAATGTTCCGAGAAGAATAAATTAGGTTTTACTTAAGTAAGTTTGTTTGTATGTGTTGTGGCACAAGTAACTTCGCCAGTCAATTCCACCGATTACGTCACCGCTTTAATCTAGGTTTATGGATGCTTTACACTTAAAATAATAGAAATTAAGCGCCGATTGAACCGATCTGTTTTGATGGTTTTGGTCTGGCGAACGTGGGGCGTTCAATTCGTCTAAGAATTGTGAATGTAATAGGCAGAAAAAGAGACAATTAGCTTTCTGGATTCAAGCTCTACGATTAAGGCAATAAACAAAGAAGAATGCCACAAGTAGCAATATGCAAAAAAAATCCAAACAACCGCGTTTCCTTCTTGAACGATGATCGCCATGACGCACACATTTCCGCTCACGTTAATTATTGTATTAGTGCGGCAAAGTAAATATAGAAAAAGTCGTTCTATTTGCCTCTACATCCTGCATTCTCCGAGTTTGCCGGTCAAATGCTTATCAGAGAATATAAACCTCACTCTAGTTAAACATTGGGAAGATTTTTTCATCAAACTGGCATCACCGTCCAAATACCTGACAGCAGCGGCACTTCTCAACATGACGTCACACCCATGCAAATTATGTACACCGGGGAAACATGGCAGCTAACAAACGACGGTTGCAGGGTTGTGATATTGCCAGGAAATTTAAGGAATTCTTGCTGTTGTGTTCTTGCTGCTAACAATCGCAGTCACGACATGAACTCCTACCCAATGTTTTTTCAGTGCCCGAGTGTGTGAAAGAGCGTTGTTTGGGTTCGCGAAACCGGAACCACACACGAGGGCCCAAGTAAACTCGACCGATCGCTGTATCTGCTCGCTATGTAGCAACGATTTTCGCTCAATGAAAAATGCCATACCAAATAGCGAAAGCGATTAGTGAAACAAAGAAGGTGTACGTAAGCGTGTTCGAGCAAAAACGATTAAAGCGGCCATAAAGAAAAGTGAAGAGGACTGCGAGACGTTAAGAGTTGACCGGGTTCAAGGTTCGGTTGGGTCATTATTTCAACGGAACCATTCTGAATGGTTGGTTAAGCCCGAGGTTGCACAGAGGGCCTCGAAGATGGTGATTTTTCGTTATGGAATGCATTTGCTAGTCTAGACTTCAATGACGCCTTAGAGATTTTTTTATCCACAGAAACAACTGAAGAGAAAGAAGTCGACAAAAGCCTATCAGAGTTTTTAAATCCAAAATATGAGTTTTTTTATTTTGCTTTCTGAAATTCGTGAATCCTACTATAAATGAAAAAACTCTGGCACAACAATTCCTGGGTTGATTCATCAATGCATTGCACCATTGTACATATGTATATTAAGTAAATATGTGGCAAATCAGAAATATCCATGAGCAATACATAAGTACGCGTAAGAGTGATACAAAAGTACGAGATTTTAATTAGAGAATAGGAACTATTTATAACTCGCTTATTTTCGCAACTTAGAATATGCACAAGGTGCAACAGATTTTCATAAAATATTAAACACATACACATCTTGTAGATTTCGCGTTGAAAAATATTATTTTCTATAATTGTTCATATACAGGGTGTCTCATAACTCCCTGTTATACTCAGCTTACATTTTTTCAAATGGGACAACCTATACAGGGTGCTGGTTTTATGACCTCATTGGGATGTCGGCTATTTTACAGAGTACTTAGTTAAATTAGAGCAATGCCACGCAATTTAACGCCTAATAAGAATACGTTTTCAAATAAACAGTGTAGTCCATACTCCTCTCAACATCCGTGAGAAAGTGAAACTTTGTTTTTTGTTTATGAATCATCTTTAAAAAAATTATCAGAGCTGGAAAGAATAAAAACTGGCAAATCTGTTTCAAAATCATGTCGAATTGAGTTGAAAAAAGAAACATCTATGAAAGAAAAATAAGTGAAATTGAAAAAAGGTCACTTGGATATAATATGGTTTTATGAAATACTCTGTATATGCACATTTCTAAAAAAAAATTAATTGCAACATGAGCTCTAAGTGTTGGATCTAGTAATGTTTTGAAAATCTACTAATAATTGTGACGAGGGAGCATAGCATCTGAGTTTGAATTCTAAAGAATTGGGTAAGATTAAAGAATAACTTGATCTTCCCAACAAATTACAAAATTACGGCATAAAATAACGATATTTACTCAAAAATCAAATGATGAAACTGATAAATTCTAGCGTTGGCTTGTAGGTTTCATATTTTGGGACACGCCTTTTCTGTAAAAAATTATTAACTGCTATTCATTGACACAAATCTAAAGAAAACAATAATATAAGAGAACAAATACACTGATCACAATCTTCCTTGGGATACTGGTTTAATACTAATGAGGATTCTAGATTGCAACATTCAATTTAAACAAACATGATGCATCAAAACTAAATGAGGAATCAATGTGAAAAATAGAAATAACCATGAAACATCAAACATTCACACATAGTTGTTTATTTTGGGACAGGCTATTTTGGACTCAGTCCAAAAACTTTAATTTCTCTTCATCATTGTTGCAGGTAGGATTATGTATGGTTGCCTTGGCCTTTCAGTACCTACATATAACTGTGCAAATAATACTTTGGGATCTTGGTAAAGAATGGGGGTGTTTTGATGGTTTGTAGCTTGGTTAACTGAAGACTCTAATTACACAATTATTTTTATCTATTTATTTCATATACATATTTACTTTAAATCATATTTCAAAACCAAACATAACATTTTATTAAACTTCTTCAATTATCAACTTTATATTGGGGCTATGCTCAATTTCATTCTCTATCTGTAATAATCAATTGCTATCGGTGGAATGACCATATAGCAGAATTGATTACAAATTGCTATTTTGCAAATTTATTAATTACTTCATATGCTCTCCCTTACTTCTGAGTAAGCACTAAAAATTCCAGAGTTGGAAGTTATAATTCGATAGGTCTTTATTACATATGGATGCAAAATCAAGATATAGAACTACTCAGCTCCAGAGTGTTTACTTTACATGAAACCCCCTTAGAGGTCCTAGTATATAATGTAAGTTCAGGTGAACTATAAAGGTGTTACTCATCAGCAGTATTCCCTGTATCTTCTTTGAATTCTTTCTAACGTAAGAGAACAATTTAAATGAACAGTTGCAAATAATGAAAATCCAAAAACGATTGTTGTTAGTTGTTACCCATCTCCATATCCGTAGCTATAGTCTTGCTCTTAGCCTTAAATTTGGGCCATTCTATCCTTTAATACCTTATAACTTCCCGTTTATTATAACACGGGCAAACATAGCTGCGACACTACACACTTTTTAGGATCTCCTACATGTAAACTTATAGTTAAAAAAAAGTCAAAAACCCATTTTCTTAGACTTGTTTTGTTATTACATTAACATGAAGTTAACGGCCTTAAATAAACACAAAATCCTCTGCGATAATTTCCATGTTATTACGCACCTGCTGGGTGCACTTGCCTGCATAGGGGGTCAGCCTAATTACCTTCAAGGCAAAGCACTTTTCCTGACTGAACTAAGCCCCATGGCGGCTTTCGCCTCAAATCTGAACGCATATAATTAACGTTCTAACTCACCGTTAAGTAGGGTTTGTATGGATTGTCTGTTGTAAAGGGCACAGCACTATCAGAGGCACGAAAACACACACCTACACGTTCAAAACCAGACTCAGACTGATTGAAATTGAAAATTGTTGAAGAAATTTGATAGCCGAACGGAGCTAAGAATAAACCGACGTCTGCGCAGATTGAAAGCATCGTGGCGGTTCGGATGGAATTTGAGGGTAAAAAATGTGGGTGTGGGATTTTAATGATAAAAATTACAAGAAAAAGAGGAAATAATTATTTAAGTAATTAGTGAATACGATTTTTGATAATAATAAATAAAATACTTTTGGGATTTCAATTTTGGCGGACAACGAAATGGTGGAGGAACGCGCTTTCTGATTGGTTGGTGAACCAAATGATGGCTGTCCATTTTAGTAATAGGCGTTTTCATTGGTTTTTACAGCACCTAATGCTCTAAAATTGTGCACTCGCTGTTCTAGGTACAATAATAATAAGACTTTTAGTTATAATTTATAACATAATTTATTAATATACTTAATTCTAACAGTTCTACAACAAATGCTATAATGCTTTCATCCAAACAAAAATCACATCTTACTTAAACTTACACTCATTCCTACAACGTATTTTTTCTATTCTTCTTAGCTTTAGCTCCCTTGAGCGCTCCTCTCTTGGCTCCTTTAACAATCCCCCTCATCTGTCCCATCCCCTTGGTCTTCTTCCTCTTGTTGAGAGTGCTCCGCTGCAAGGGCACATAAGCATAAGGATCCAGCTTCTTGTCCTTCCTCTTGGCATCACCGGCGGCCTTTTTACTCTTATACTCGCCCCCCAAAGAGGCTCCACTTTTCACTGAGGATGTTGAGGTGATTGGACGATGTATTCCAATACCTCCGCTTTTATATTTTGAGGAAAGAGTTGAGCTGAAACCGCTTTTAGTGGATGCTGGACGTTTTCTTTTGCGGTTTGCTATTAAGAGGGTTTCTGCAACACTAGTGGCTTCGTCTTCTGTGTCGGAGCTGTCGGATTTAAAGTTGTATTTGTCCTTTTGAGTGTCGTTGTCACTAGAGTCGTCGTCGTCTCTGATTATAAGTCGTCCATCTGAGGAGCTTTTAAAGCCCCGATTTTTGTCCTTAACTTGCTTTTGATTTAAAACTGCAATTTGCCCAGGCTTAGTGGTGCTGATTTTGCTGACTGCAGTGGAGTCTATGAGGTCCACAATATTTTCTGGATCTTCTTCAATCCAAGTATTAGGTTTCCTTTTAATAGATTTCTGCTCTGCAGTCAAATCCTCTTCATCAGAGTCACTATCAGCTAAAATCTCTTCCATACTCTTGGGCTTGGATTTAAGAACAAACTCCGCCATAGTATCACCATCATCCTCCTCCTCCTTTTGATCCTTCTTCCCCCTTTTCTTCCTTTCATTTAGCTTCCTCAAATTCTTCAATCTTTTAAGCATAACTTCATCGCTCTTAGAGACGAATTGAATAACACAATCTGCCCCATATTTGCGGACCAATCGATCCAAAATGTCTCGCACTTTCAATCTAAAGTGTCTCTTGCAATCTTCAGTCATACTTGTCAGGGCTTTTACAATACCTTCCATGGAAGCCTGTACCATAAGGGAAGGTAAGGTGGTACAGTAGACCTTGATGAAGCTCAAACTTGAAGCTACAATTTCTCTAGTTTTACTACTTGCAAGAGCTATCATGTTAGTTAAAATAAGTCTAATATTGTCTTGTCCTAAAGCTCCTGAAAAGTTATGTAAAGCTGAGGCCAGGGCTAAAATAGTACTGCAAACCATTTGGGGCGTGCCTGCGAGGCCCGCTGAGAGCATTACCACAAACTCATTCATTTGATTATGCCCCATAAGGGTCTCTCCGATAGTATTTAGAAGATCATAAGCAGTTTTCCTGCATTTTTGGTTTATGTCCTTGCAACATAGTACAGTTTCTGGTATTATATTTCTTATAAGCTTGCTGTCATAGTCTAAATGGGGCTGTGCTTTTATTAGGTAGCTAAAACACCGCAAGCGGGCCCCTTTGCTTGAAGTAGCAGCTGTCTCCAAGCTTTGTGAAAGCAGTCGTCGTACTTCTTTTCGATTGATTTTGACAAAACTTTTACAACCCTTGGAGTCGCCTGAAACAATCTCTTCAAGAATTCTATACGCCTTCTTCTGTTCTTTGTTGTTTTTGATTTCAGGCAAGTTCTGAACGCACTGATTATACACTAAGGAGATACTCTCAATGCTTTGATAAGGAATCAACGCTCTTATGAGGTCCAAAATTGACTCTTTAATGAAATGATCCTCTGGCTCATCACTGGAGGCGTTTAACCGCTCTAAAGCATTTGTAAATAACTGCCGATTGAGCTCCTCACGAGAGATTGTGAGGTATAATTTGATGGTTTCTAAACAGGCCAAACGCTGCCCTTCCTCATCTGATCCTATAGGCTTAGTAGTGTACAAGTTAAAAAGAATCGGTAAATAATTTTTGTCGAATCTAGCTAACTCTGTTATATCCTCAGCATTTTCACTTTCTTTGGCGCTTTGTATGAGCCTCCTTAGCGCTGCCATCACTACCAAACGCAGCTCTTTTCTGTCGGAAATTGCAACTCCCAATACTTTAGCCAGGCTTTTAAACTCACTCTTAATGTCAGTGGGGTGGTTGCAGAAGCAGGGGAGCAAGCTCCACAATTGCAGGTACAGGAGTTCACTGCTATGGGCTCCAATTCCATTATAGGCCTGCGCAAGCTGCGCAGATTTTTGTTGACAAACACGGGCCAATGGGAAGATTTCCTCACGGAAAAAGGCCAAGGTGGAAAACTTTATGTTCTCTTTTAAAACTGGGAGAAGCCAGGAACGGTCAATGTTTAAATCACCATTAGGCTTCTTTAGGGGAATTACTTCCAGGACTTTCTCAGGGCCTATGAAACGGATGGCGGCTCCCACTGCGTACTCCAGTTCAGTGTTATAACTGCAAAGGTAAATAAAAAATAATAATTCCATAAATGAAAAATGTACTTCATCAAACAAAACTTTACCTAAACTTGTATGAATCTCTCAGCTCAGCTAAACCTTTCAAAGTGTCATCAAACATGTCTTTGCAGTTTGCTCCTGTAGCTTCAAACATCACCCCGATAACATGCAACACTTGATGCCAAGAAGTGTTATATTGATAGCTGAGACAGAGGTGGATTACATTGAAACATCTCTCAAGTTTGGACCTGTACTTATTGACTGTATCAGAAGATTCACAAGCTGGACCTGCTACATCTTTGAGTACCACCTAAAGTTAGTTTATTACACATATAGATTTTGGCAGAGATATATGTAAAGTTTTATATGTTCATTCTAGGCTTCCCCTATTACATTCTACATATGCAAAATGTATGAGATCAACTTTAAACCTCATTTTATTAATTTACCAAATTACTTACTATCAAACTCCACTTACCTCTAAACACCGTGTTGCCCCATTCATAACTTCCATCTTTCCAGAAAGCCACATTTCTGATACTGTAGAACAAAACTTTGGCAACAATGCCATAGCTACAGATAGTTCAGTGTCTGCTAAATGAATGTGAGCTTCCTGCATAACTAATAGCCAAGCCAGAGTAGGCTGAACATCCATAACTCCTGGCTGATACTCATACAAAGCTATTATGAGCTTGCTATTCAAATCACTAGAAATTATGGATTTCTGTGCTGAAAACACTGAATGCATCACTTGAAGGCCACAAACAGTCACTATTGGATAATTTAGGCTCATTAGCCGCAATATAGTTTCACAACATTTTTTTATGTGAACTTTAGGAAAGTTTTGGATGGTCTCTTTTAGAAGTCCTAAAGTGTGAAGGATGGTTGTTTGACTTGACTGTATAGAACTAAGTTCCACACACCCAACACTACCTCCAAGACAATTCTCCAAAATTTCTTCACAGAATTCTGCACATTTTTCTGCAGCTGTATTGTGGCCTTTTTCAAAACATGGAGACTTTACTATAGCTGCAACAGCATGTTGTCCTGCTTTACGCCATTTAGGTTTAGTATGAATGCAGAATGGATTTAACATAGCAGAGAAAATTTGTTTTGTAGTGGCATGTGTCCATTGGATTGATTCCTGTGCTCTCAAAACTGTTGCCAACACACCCAAGGTGGATTTTATAATCACGTTATTCTCTGCTGAAGCAAAATCCTTTAAAATGTACAACATTTTAGCAGTAACATCATTGAAACTCTTCCTTAGAACTGCTTGTGGAACTGTTTTGATTCCCATACTCAGAAGAGATAGTACTGCAGTAACTTGATCTTCATTTTTGTCCTCACTGTTGTATACAGTGTCGAGAGTTGTTAGAAGTGTGCAGTAATATTCTGTGGATGACTCGGTTCCCCCATTTTGCTTGATAATCTCAGTAACAGCTGCTAAAATTGCTAGCATTTCCTTATGCAATGCAGAATCTGCATGAAAAGTCTTCATAAACTTCCCAAATGACATGTTACTACACTCAGACCATCCTGAAGCAAATGATTGCATAGTTTGATAAGAACCATCAGAACCTTCATAACAACTCTCTGACTCCATTTCATAGCTGTCTTCTAAGGACATTTCCACATCTTTGTGTTGTGGCTCTTTGAGAACTTGCAAGGCATCATGTTTCCTCAAGGTATCTGTGGTAAGGCAGCTAGGTCCAAGATCATCTTGGAAAAAGTGCCTTTTTGCCTGTTCTCTATATTTATGTGTTTCTGGGTTTGAGCTAGAGCTCTGCCCTTTTGGCCATCTCTTGCCTTTGGTTTGTCCCTTTAATTTACTTCGGAATTTGCCCATTTTAGGTGACAAATGCGATCTAACTTGCAGGTTAAAAACAGAACTTTGAAATTATGGGTTTTTATTTTACACTGTATGAACTTTTGAGTATGTATCTATCAAAATGTATAAAATTCGTTAATAATTAAAGGGCTTTTGGGGTACCCAAAAAGGAACATAACAATTAGTGAGGTTAAATAATAGCTAATAAAATTGGCTAAATTTTCAATGTCAACACCACGTGCTTCCGATTTTTTAAATAAGATAAACTCAAGTACTAACTCCAACTACACCACCGGTAATAGGATTTTGACTAATTTGACGTAAATTAAGTGGCGCTACCTGACGGCCATATAATTCCCTCCATTTTTTATCGCGGAATAACCTCAATTCGTTCTCTTCTCGGTTTTCTTTAGGGATTCAACGCATGAAAAAGTTTGGAAGCGGTTTTTTGGTATTCTTCCTGCAAAAAGTGTCTGACAATCATTTATCATTTGATTTTGGTATTATTAATTTCTAAATTAACTATCAAGATGTTCTGGGGTAAGATTTTAGTCAAGAAATTTCTATTGTATTTTGCCGACCATGCCGCCAGCATTGGTAAAGAATCTCGATTTTTGGTTCTTATGAGGTTATCTTCCCTATACAGGTCTAATAATGGAGCCCGACAGGCGTTACAGCCAAAAAGTCAAAAAATCCTTTCACATATCAATGGCCTCTCTAGATATCAATTCATCTTCTGAGGAACCATCCCAGCTTATGTGCAGCTATGATGGAAGGAATTATTTGCTATGCACACTTAGAAAACCCGATCTTTTGCAATGTTCTTTGGATCTAGAATTTGCAGTAAGCCCCATTAACTTAAATAACTTTTGTGGTTCTTATATAACTGTTTCGTAGGCTGGGACTGAGGTCTCATTTGCAGCAAATGGTAAAGCCCACGTCCATCTCACTGGCTATCTTTCGGAAACGGACAATGATGAGTTGACACTCAATCAATTAGCTGAAGAAGTGGAGGATGAGGAATCAGAGGATGATGCATTTGAAGAAGTGTTCTCTAAGAAAGCCAAGAGACAAAATAATGATAAAGAAAGTGTTCCAGCAAAGAAAACCAAATTATTAAATGGCTCTGCTAAAGTTGAACTTGCTGAAGATGAGGATGACTCTGATGATCCCGATTTTGATGAAGAGATGGTAAGAAATAGGGTATGCAAAGAAAGTATAATATTTTATTGTTGATCATCAGGCAAATGGCGAAGAAGTTGAAGAGGAGGAGGATGATGGAAATGAGTCTGATACTGAGGATGAAGATGAAGATGAAGAGAGTGAAACTGAAGCACCACAAGTGACTACCACAAAACAAAAGCCTAAAAAGGAATCAGAGGCCAAGCAAGGGACAAGCGAGAAAAAACAGAAACAAACCCTGAAAGGTGGTGTCATTGTTGAGGATTTGGTGGAAGGAAATGGACCCCCTGCTAAAGCTGGACGTTTTGTGACTGTAAATAATAATTTTTATTTTCATTATGGGTAGTCACAAAGATGTTGAATTACAGGTGTATTATGAGGGAAGGCTTCAAAAGAACAATAAACTTTTTGATTCAACTTCCAAAGGACCAGGCTTTAAATTCCGCTTAGGAGGAGGGGAAGTAATTAAGGGATGGGACGTGGGCCTGGTTGGCATGAAAGTAGGAGGAAAACGAAAGATTGTATGCCCACCTCAAGCAGGGTAAGTATGCTTTGAAACTGTAGGTTATAATTTTAGTGGAAATTTGTGATATATTTATAGATATGGAGCTAAAGGATCACCTCCAGCAATTCCCCCTAATTCCACGTTAGTTTTTACAGTTACTCTCAAGAAAATTAAGTAATTAAATTCTCAGTTTATGATAATCATTAAGTTACTTTAAAAATATTTTTGTATTCTTGTTTGATATGGTAATGTCCTATTAGTTGCAAAAGAACTATGGTTTTGATGTTTAAGTAATGGATAAAGTTGCTCCATTTTAAATATTTTTCTTAAATAAACATTTCCAAGTTAAGAGGTTTTACTTTATTCCTATTAAAAACTGCTTCTTTATCGCAGTTCTCTTCTCGCCACACTGAAAATTTATTTCAAATTTTTAGACTTTTGCCTTAAGATCGTGTTTTATTTTACAGTTGTTTTTTAGATATATTTGTCTATTTACACTTCAGATCATGTCTCCATACAACTGGAATGATCTATAAAACAGCATAAATACAATAATTCTTGTAGCAGTTGGATTTATTAATCATGGTTTATCTTGGTTTGGTATAGCACAAATTCTTAATGTTTGAGCCGCTTGTACAATAATACAACTTGCAGTAAATATTCTATTGACCTTGCTTGACATTTTATGATTTATATACCATTATTAATTATTACCCATCAAAGGCCAAAAGATAATTGAAATGATCTTTTTGACTATAAGACATATGAAAATTATATCTTATCTTTTCCAAAAAGTTTATGACTACTTAGTTTCATTTTCAATATCCTTGATATTTTTTCTTATTTGTCGCAGGTATATATTATTGTTCCAATAGGAAACACAATGAATTTCAGCAGTTCTGGGACTTACAACTAAATAAAATCAAAATCGAAACCATTTATATTTAAATCTACAATATTACATCATACAATAACAAAAATAATAAGCAATATTAACAGAGAATAATAAACGATATATAAACTGACATCACAAAAGGTTTGGATAACACTAATATGCTATTTACATGTTGCTCAACTATTTACACTAGTTCTGGAATGAGCTGACATAGAGGCTACACACATTTTTTCGTTCTAGATATTAAGCTGCATACTATGGAATAGGATTTGATATGTTAGGTACAAAATAGGCCTAGTCGTGGGGTGCGGGTACTATGTACCAAACAAGTAATTACTTTCACTTGTAGCTTCATTAGCTCATCCAAAATACACTTCTTAAAAACCGATATTGGACTAGACTAAAAATGATATTATTAAAAAAAACAATTATTAGGAATTAAAATAATCCAATTTTGATATAAAACGAGGCGCTTAATAAATGCAGACGAGCAAGGAACAAAATGTTTTAGAGTGACACTCTATAGATGTATAAACTAATATTGTATTGGCATATACATATCTACCACCTAAAAATTTTGTAAAAGATTCAACTAGTTATTTAACTGTAACCTTTTGCTTTAAACGTGTAAGATATTGCTTATTTTGTGCTTTGGTGGATTTCCAGATAAGGTGGGAATGCGTCTCTCGTTTTCAAATTGTGTTACGGATACACGTTCAACCGCCCGGCATGCTCTCAGACGTAAAAAATATCACAATAAGTAGTTAGCCAAAAATCGGTAAAATACTAAAACCTTTTTTTTTTTAATTCAAGAAGATGCAAAGGTTATTGCCATATTTATAGAAACTTGACCTAAGATAAGTTACTTCAAGTCAGCTAACTCCTATGAAAATCATTTTCGCCGTGACTCATCAACCAACCACTCACAACACAAATTCAATTAAATCTACTCTATGGCTTTGCCAATGAAATCAATGAATCTTTTGGCGTATTGCTCCGGATCGCAGGTGCTAATTCCGTCTACGTTCGACCCATACTTCACTGTTTTGGCAGCTTTTGCAGCCTGCTTTTTTACTCCATAATGTGTGAGCACGTCTATAATGGCCACGAAGTAAATCTCCTTGACTGGGGCTAATTCACAAGAGGGAATCGCGTAGATGTCTAGCTCAGGGATTATGCCACCTGAAAGTGAATCATTGCCTTGGATTCTAAAACATAAAGCTCCGCGGGGACTGCAGACTAAACAATCCACCCATAGTTTAATCTGATTGGAATGGATCGTCATGTACATGCATTTATCTCTATTTAGAATTGGTGAATGTGCGCATATAGGTGTGTCTTTATACTAATTAGAGCCACCGGATCAATGTACTTGTAACTTAATTTGAGAGATTTCTATGGAAACACAAAACTGACCACTCCTAGCCTTATTTCAATAGCATAAACCCCTTTTTTAATGCTTCCAGGAGTTTGACTTATTAACACTGAAGAAATCAATTAAACTCTCAGCTGACTAACAATCTGTAATCTATAGTGGCTCAAAGTGTGATTGTAGAATTACTAGGCAAAGCACAATATACGACAATATTTGTGAAAGATTCGTAAATTTTATAAGCACAATGTGTTAAAACGATTTTAGGAAAAAAGAAAAATTTGAATAAAACAAATTTGACCAATGTGTTTAATTTGCAGTGTAGCACTAGAATAATTTAATTGTGGCTTCAAAAAACGTTAACAAATTGCAGCAATTTGCTTTTCTCACTTAAGAAAAATTGGAAATTTACTCCGGAATACGGGCGAGTTTGTTCAAAACCTGCCACTATTAGTCCAGTAAAATGGTGGAGAGGGAACAATGGTTCCAAATTTCAATTATTCATTCTAGATATAGATTGATATATTACGTTTTTTGAACCACCACTCCACACTCCCGACTGTAAGCCCTGCATTTCAAGCATTTTGGTAAGTAAAACAAAGAAAATGTAGTTGACTTTTCCTCACCTGACACGGTGCTAATGTACTGGTAAATTTTGCTGAGTTTACCTTCATATTGGAGACTGTGCTCCCTGAGGTAGTGCGAGACTGCGTTGGGGGAGTCTGGGGGCGTGTTGAACCCCATCTGCCCCACTCGGTTTTCTAGGCCCGATCCCGACTCGCTGTCGTCGGAATCGGGCGGGTTTTCCGCCTCCAATTCTCGCTGTCTTTGAAGCTCCTCTTCGCCCCGTTCCACCTCATGGATTCCTAGAAATATGTTCAATAAACTCGCCCAAAAAATCTTGAACAACAAGTGATTTTACCCAAAAGTAAGCTGTAATCCATAAGGTGTAATTTAGTCAGGAAATCCACGTCTGCAGTTAGAGTTTCCATGAGTTTAGCCTTGGCCTCTTCACCTATGTAAACCTAAGGAAACTCCCTTCAATATCATAAAACTTTTCTTTGTGTTTATACACTAATACCTTCATCTGGTCGTTAACAAAATCATTGTCTTTGAAAGTTGGCAGTTCCTTTTCTCTCTCTTTCTCTGAAGCCTCCCTATCTACTGTAGAACCTTTAGAAAAACCCTAATCATTGAATTACTGATCTAATAATAACCTTTTTATAATCCAATAAAAAAATGCCACCTAACCATAGATAATAATCAGCAAAGGAAGCAATATTAGTGTTACCTTTTAAATCAAATTTTCTATGGGTACTCAGATGATTGGAAAACACATTCCTCATAACCACAATATAATGCTCCCCATTATCGACAGTCAACCTATACATTCCCAAGTATTGAGGCAGTAAAGTCTTTCCATGTCTCTCCACAATATACTAAAATGCTAGAATTCAATATTATTCTTAAAGAGTTTAAAAGTGCACTTACAGGGTGATAATGTTTCAGAAATGAGTGCATTCTCTCCACTTCCTCAGAAGTGAGAGTTTTAATAATGAAAAGTTTATCATAGCTTTGGTAGAATTTGGCTCCACTTTTGCCTGCTGAATCATCAGGAAGAGGCTGTGATCTGCATGGAAAAATTTCAACAATATTTAATCTGAGCTGAAGCTATCTCTTTCCTACCTAGTTAATGATTCTTTATAATCTAGATCATCAATTCCAAACCTCTCTCGAATATTTCGGAACACCATAGGGCAGTACTCTTTAACTTTAAAATGAGATGGCATGTTTTCTCTGGAAATATGGTATGAATATTTACTAACATTTTGAATAATAGTCTTACTTATTGAAAAGGTGGTTATCAATTTTTATCTTGGAATAAGCTCGGAAATCATCTGGAAGCAACATCACGGGAATGGTGACATGCATTAATTCATTGATCTGGAAAAGACAAATTTTTTTTTGATACAGTTTTCATGGCAGCAGAACCACGAGATTAGGACAATTACAAATGGTCAAATTCCTATACCAGGACTTAGTATAAAAACATTCTTAACTAGAATAATGGAATAAAATTAAGCCTAATGAACTGGCAATTAAAATGTAAAACATTTCAACCTGCTCATGGCCAGTAAAATAGCTGTACTTGGTTGGGCAAAAAAACCCATTAAACTTGCACTTCACTTACCGTGTGATTGATTCCCCACATGAAAACACTGAGAAAGGGTTCGTTGGCCCTAAAAAGCTTGACTTTTTGGTGTTTTACACGAAAATGTTTCTTTTTTAACTTGGACTGGCCGCTGGAACTCATCATGATGAACTGATCGGCAAAGGCGGAATATCAAAAGGAAGGTTCCAGATCACTGCGACATTATAAGGGCCCGCTTCTCGATGAGTAACTTCGCGTTTATCAGAAGTAAACACCCAGCGATTTGTTTGTTTATCTGCGACGAATTATTTCGAAATTGGTAATCAAATTCGGGAAACACACCTTCATTGATTAGTTGTCGTCTGGTGACGGAACTGGACGATAATTTTGACAGAAAATTGAAGTTTTGTGCAATGTTGTCGTGTAAATAATATCAATTATGAAGATATTAAAGAATTAATTATATTATACGTTGTCTACTCAACAGCTGTTAAATTATTATTTTTCTTTTCACTTGAAAGACATCTGTCATAACCAATTCTATATATTCTTGTTAAATTATACAAGCTTTGTGGAGAAAGACTTGTAATTAAATTCTGTGTTTAATCCCCAACCCCTTCAAAAAATATATATAAAATGGTTTTAACCGATGGTGTAAAACAACGTCTCTCAATAGTAATAGAACTCAGTAAAACAGTGTTTCATTACGCCTTCATACCCACAGTTTTGTACCTAGGTAAGTTATGATTTTCATTTTCTGATCAAAATCATTTTATATTTTACATGAAATGCTTACAGGATTTAAAAAAGGTGCTGACCCTGGAATGCCTGATATTTCTGTGGCCAAGTAAGTATATTAAGTGAATTAGAAATGCATATAAACTTTTCATATATTACTTTTCAGTTTACTGTGGTAGGAAAGAGGTTTATTAATGCAGAATTAGTGAAATGTCGTAAGAAAATTATTGCTACCATAGTGCAAAAGTTCTATAATATGTTTATTAACAAATAAAAATGAAAAATTTTGTTTAAAGTTTGTTTTAAAAGTGACCTAAAAATCATCTTAGTGTGCATAAGTAAAGCTACCAAAATCTTCAGAAATACTGAGAAGAGCTTGATAAATAATAGGATTTGTTATGTACAAAAATATGCGAAAAACTTTTTGAATTTATAAGATCTTTAATTATGAAAATTTGTTGGACAAAAGTTTCTAATGTAACGGTTTGGCAACGTTGTCCGCTTACATCTTCGTGAAAACTGCTCTATCTACTCCATTTACTCGGCCAGGATTAAAACTTCTGTCAAAAAATATTAAAGTGCTACTGTCAACAAATCAGCTAATTGGTTAGTTTTGTTTATATTAATTTGTTATCAAAAATTTCAAATTATTTCTCCAAACAACATTAAAATCGATTAAATTGTATTAATTTCAGTGGGTAAATGTATTCACCGAATTCGTATACTATCTTAAGCTGCCTATACATTATCATTATAACAAAGGTAAAGACTATATTTGTGTCCCCTTTTTATTATTTGATGCTGCTTTTTTACATAAAAAATTGTAGGTCTCAGCTGACTATTGCGATTTCGGTATATGCGATGAAAACTCAGAATACTGCTGTGGAGAAAATAAATGCTGTAAAAAGACTGTGGATATTTGGTACTATTGGTAAGGTATGAGTAACTTAAAGAAGTTAATGTAATTGACAAAGATTCTCCTTAATAGGGCAGTAGTGTTGTTAGTCATAATTGTTGTAATAATAGCGACGTGTTTCTATATAAAAAAGATGAAAAGTAAGTACACTGCATACAGCAAATTAATCCAGAAATATGACGAGAGTACGATCCAAACTTAAGTAGAGCAATGTAGAAATGCACTTTCATTTTGTGACTTGCATAAGAGAGAGAGAGAGATTGTCACAAAACGGTCATAATGACATTTAATGCATTAGTATGTAAGCCGATGTTAAGTACCTAAAAATTATATTATATTTATTGTTCTTAGATCTAATTTCGATAGCATTAGGTCTGCTGTGTTTAGTTTTAATTCAGAGATTTTCATGTTCCCCTTTGTGAAATAAATGTGATATTTTATGACTATTTTGTAATAAAACATACTTAGATTTTGTCTTTTTATGAGACAAAAACTTCAAAGTATGTTGAATTATCTATTAGAAACAATGAGCATATATAATATAACAAAATACACTTCTTTAGATTAAGCACAATAATTAAGGTAAAAATGGTGCTAATCCAACTTTGCCCTATGATACTGTGGGAAATTTAGGTATTTATATAATCTTCGAAAATAGAGATCTTGACTATAATATGGTATCACTGGAGAGATTATATTTACGAATTGATAAAGGCACTTAAAAGTTGGCAATTTAAGTTATAAAGCCCTTTGGAATGTTACTTTTGTTCTTAACAAGAAAATATTTATCAATAGAGAAAACTGTTGAGCTAAAAATGTATAGTCCCAGGTAAGTAGACCATGATAGAAATAATAGTGTAAGTTCACGATTTTAATACATAATAAAACGGGTCTTTCTGCGAGTATTTAAAAGATCTTCAAGATGTTCAAATATACATTAAATTTGAATTAGCAAAGAAAAATCGAATCTTGAAAATATTGAAGTATTGAGCATTAAAGTTCATCCAATCTTAAGTACTGTAATGAAAAAGAATGAATCTCAAAACTGTCAATATCACTATCCCTAAATAACTTCTTTAAACATAAAACTATCCTGCATTTATTGGCAATAAAATATTCATTAACCTAATTAAGTGGTATGGCACTAAGTTTGGTTTTGGTGATATTGAGGCCTACCAGCCAACTCCAATAAGTACCTGAAAGGTTTTTCTCATCCTCAAAACAATTATTAAACCTTCAGTAATTACATACCTATCAGGATGATCTAGCCAATCTGCTGCACTCAATTTTAGGGTCCTTTGTTTCTCCGCCTCTTTGACCTCCCATTTTTTCACCTCCAACTGCTTTTCTCTTTGCACTTGATCACCACAGCCCCATACCTCTATAGTTTCAATATTAAAGGGAATCTTCTTATAGTCGATTTTCTCAAATCCTCCGTCCACTATTATAATAGGGTCTCTGGGATCTGAACCGGCTCTCAAACCTTGAGGATAACCCCGGACTATTGTGTTAAGATAAAGTAATTTGGAGCCTTTTTCCAATAACTGGAATCTATTTAAAATAGTTATTAGAGGGGAAACACACAATTTTTTCTCTTTTACTTTGGTAGTAATTGAAAAACGGCAGCGCCTTCTCCTCCGAAATACTTGTGCGATTCTTTCCATTCACAAGGCGAAGCCACGCAAAACTTTTGATCATTTTGCACCCGGAAAATCACCAAAGTGGGTCCCTTATAGCCTAGTACGTGATGCAAAAATCTATTAGCACCCAACCCTTGTTCATCAGAGTCGTAGATAAGGGTCCAATGGGAGGGAATGGAACAGGCGATTTTTGAGAGAAAATTCATAGCTGCTAATGCTACAAAATCTTGGTCAATATTGACTTTTTTCCACTAGGTTTCTCTCTTACACGTGCCACTACTGTTAGGAGAATTAGCCCTTTGTGGTCTAGAATATAAGGGCGGAAGGGCTCCTGCTAATAACCAGGACATGCTCATAGTTAGAAGGTGGGGATGGGGGTTTTTACTATGTCCAAATGGGGCTGGTTGCTCCAGAACTGGTGTTGTAAGCTCCAACCCTAGAGGAATGTAATTATGACAATTATTTCAGTCGATTTATGGGCAAATAGATTGTTGAAAATGAATGACCAAATCGCTATTAATGCAGGAATTAAATAATTCTTTTGCAAACTTGCATTACCTCATCTGCTTCAAATCCCTGTAATATAGACCGTATAAACCAAAAATAAAACAAAAAATCATCATATTTATTGTTATTAATTCCAGGCATTAAAGATGCAACAGCAAGCCTTTCAAATCAACTGTAGGGCAGACCGCATTGGAGGCGAACAGAAGAGAAGAGAAATAAGTTTTTAGAGGACATAAGCAACAAAATGAAACAGAGAAAGCAGTAAACAGTTATTATCATCAGAATAACTTTACCTGCAGGAGTGACGGGCAAAGTAAAATCGACGCCTAAAAAACAAAGTTTTGAATACATAAAAGTTATACGAAATCGCATCTAGTGCTCCAGAAACTTCCTGTAATCCGTAACGAAAATTTCATTGATTTTTACCTGTAGCTTCTGGTGGTACGCTTTGATCGATGGTGCGCCAAGCACTGGCCATTGCATGTACGGTGTATCTATGCAATGGCAAAAGCAGTCTTGGAGCATTATCCAAAAGCCAATGAGTCACAAATTGAGAAGACAAGCTTTGCTTAGAGTAGAAGCATCCATCAACCACAGCCTGCGACATGAGTTTACTCTTTAACCTTCACATTACTGTCCTTAAGTCTTGATCTCACCTTAAGGGTCTTACTAATTGACAAACACATCTGAGGACCTCCAGAATAATGATCCATGCTGACATGGTAGGCGCACATGAGCAGAGATTGATAACTTTCGGGAGTTATGATGTTGGTGTTTTTAATAGAGTCAAATAAAGACCACATTCCCACCCAAATTTCTACTATTAAATGGTCATCTAGAATCTATTTGAGGAGTTAATAAAGTACTCTGGTATGTATTGAATATTCACTTACAACCAGATATTTTTCACATAGTTGCTGAAACTCTTCAGTAGGAATGAAATTAAATTTTGATTCACAGTTCTCTAAAAAATGTTTAAAGAGCTTTTCGGCCAGTAGAGGATATTTTGGGAATAAGTAGCGCTGTTAATGAAGAGCTTTGAATATTGTTATGATCAGGTATAGAGATTACTTACATAAAACACGTTTTTGGTTACTCCAGGAACATTTTCTTCTGCCATGGATTTGTCAGTCAAAATCTGGATGAAATGAGAAAGTAGGTTTCAGGAATTATATTTATTTATGAGCAGGCTTAAAGACTGAATGATTTTTAAGAGAGTATACAGAGCATATCTTAAACATATGCCGCAAATTTAAAGGGATATTCTTTGAGTCAAAAATAAGTTTTTATAAAAAAATATCCACAATCGCTTCATTTCCAAACGATATTTTAAGGTGATCCGAAACATCATCAAGGATTAGACCAATATTTACAATTTTATTCTTAATAAAACAAATAAAACATTGATATTAAATCTTTGAAGGGTGGTTTACATGATAATAATTCCTAGATATACATAATAAGCCTAGAAGCTCCTCTATAATCTCAAGTGCTTTGCTTAAACCACAGTTTTTATACTTTCATCTTCATAATTTTTCTACTTTACTTAGTCCGAAATCTTCATGCACTTCGAGTTTCAGAGTTTTTATATGGTGTTCCTCCTGCATCATTTTCTCAGTTTTAAGACAAGAAGTTAGAAAGTATGTGTGATGGTTGCACTTGATTTTGCCTTCCAAGGTGCAGTTCCAAGAAATAAGGGACAAAAGTAGGAATCTAGACCTAAAATGAGAAGGAAAATATTTTGAAGAATATTATTGTGTTTGCATGGCTGCTGGCTTGGCCATTATTTTTTATTTATTATTATTATTTTGACTGGACTTAGGAAGGTTAATAAATTCTTAAATTTAAATTTAACCAAAATAAGTTCAATCATCCTTTTCAAAACAGTAGAATACTTTCTACTATATATTTTAGGATTTTCATTGACCTTTATTGAAATGACTAGAGACCTAAGTGAAATGGGTAGATGCATGACTACTGAGGAGGATTTGTGTACATTTTAATGAAGATTGCATTGATCAGGCAATGGATCCTCAATGATGCCGGTTTTTTAAGTAAGTAAAATGTTAGGTGTTACATAAATGTAATTAATGGCTGAGAATAACATATTTATTTTAAGTTAAATTTACTTGAAAATTTTGGAAAATATGTACAGCGACTATAATTGCTAGCATTTTTAGAGGATGATTCACTTTGTCCTGGTGGCTGTGTTAAATTACCAGAATTGTGGTTTTCCTTGATGGTATTTCGGGCTTGTTTCTGGTAGTTTTTCTTACAAATAGACAAATTCTCAACATCAAAATTGTGGTTAAAGGAAAGGTGAGGGAATAAATTTGACAATTACTGTATAATTTATGAACTTTGCTGTCAAATTCTGAATCACTTTTAAAAAATTTTTAATGGTCATCAAATAATCCAAAGAAGACATCAAATTTCCATGGAAGATAAGATTCATTTAATATGTGAACAGACTGTATATGTGACTTGTTTCATGTTGATGCTATGACCTGTGTTAATGCTCCCAAGATTTATCTTGGGGAAAATCGCAAAAACAACGAAACCGAAACGCTAGTAAGATAAGTTCATTTCTCACCTTAGCCAGTCTCTCGTTGGGCAGCATTAGCTCAAAGGGTTTTTCAAGGATTTGGGACGTAGCAGTATCTCTGCGGATGCTTTTGCGGGACTCATGAGATGATCCTTGAGATGTTGTGTCATCAGACTTTTGTGAACCGTGTCCATGGTGATTGCCCATTTTGTAATCGAGTTTCACATGTGACGTTGGATGAGATAAGCGCAACTAATTTCAATCAATTCTTATTTTATGGGCGAGAGGTGCATATAATCAAACAAATCAAATAGAAAATAAAATTTGGCAAATATCAGCTGGTATCAACGGTGATTAGTGACAATTAGCATGTTGTGTTGCCAGATTAGAGAAACTGTAGTAGTATGATGAGAAAATTATCGATTTCTTCAGCAAATTATGTTTCATCATAGGTTCTAATTGTAATGTTTGATTATTTTAAATTATTCTCCCGTCTATGTTTAATATTTTTAATGATTTTTAATGTCTTATCCATTTGAACTGTACTACAATCCGGCAATGCTGTATGAAGCTGTCAATTTATTTCCGAGTTCACCTATAGACATCGTTCAACATGCAAAAAATGCATCCCATATAAAATATTGTCGCAACACCTAATATCATTTATTTCAATTAATTGACTAATTACCAACCATAGGTAGTCAAATTGGGTTGAGATATTACAGAGAAACTTCTATAAAAAGTACCTGAAATAAATTATAGAAATAAATAGCAAACTGACAACAATGCAGGTTTTTTCTGGGTCTGCAAAATTGGCAATCACGTTCGCTCCCGGATGCCCGGATTGGATTAAATTGACCCGGCCCGGAAGTGCTTAAATTAGGGTTGTCTGTTCTGTTGTTAAGTAGGTATAGGAAAGTGCATCATTCCCTGATTTGTTTACTCAAATATTTGCACGCATCATGTCGATGGATTTTGTTATGTAAGATTGTAGTTTGTTCGTTTACGAAGTCTAAAAAACCTCTCCTGATCTTCTATCCCGAAAGAAGGCCTGCTAAAAAAAGTAAGTAAAACAGCGGGACAGTAAGGAAATGTATTTTTAGGTTATGGATTTTATTTTTTGATTGTGGTCATAAGCAGTAATAAAACTAAACTGAACAATTGACACAGAAAAAACAAAGTGTAATTTTTGAATACATTTACAAGTTTCCCATTGGTCAACCTTAAAAAACAAATGGCTGTGTGACAAATTAGTCAAACCCCATTGGCTATTTTTGGACATCCTTTGATAAGAGTCAACTTGATTGTAGTAGTTGCAGTGAACTAAAGAAATTAAACATTAAACTGTCCACGCATTCACAAAGCTTTCAGTACAGACGAGTTATTAATTGGGTATTTGCAACAAATAAAAATTACCAAAAATGCTTGTTCGACAGTATTTAAGTAAATAATTCAATCACAAGCACTTTGTTATTGGATAATTATTACTCTAGGTACCACATTGTTTTTGAGTCCCCTTTAGTAGGATACTCTGCAATATCCTGTAGTTTAAATAGGTATTATCAGTTAAAAGATAGAGAGAGTGTTTAGTAGTTCTAACATTTTTCAGGTGAGCAGTCAAGATAAACTTTGACAAATTTAAATTAACAAAATTTTGTTTACAAGTATAGATTGCAACAATGTAGTAGCAGTGGTTGATAAAATGCTGAAACAAAGTTCATTTTATGTGTGGAATTATTTAATCCTATCTAAAGTGAGCGTCTTAGTTCATTATTGAGTTAATTTGTGTTTTCAGTGAGTGTTTCATTATCATAATTTTGCGGGTAAGAATATGGTAAATCATGTGTGTGATTTATTAAAGGGATAAGTCTGGAAAAATATTCTTAATACTTGACCAATATACAAATAATTGCACATACTATCCATGACATGTAAGTATCATAATTGGGCAATTTCCTTGCTAAAATCAATATAATATATTCAGTAATAAAATTGCCCAGCAAGCACTTATATCTATTATGCTGAGAATGTCATTTACTACCTGTTCTACACTAAAAAGCAGATATTTGTTTTATAAAACATCTATTACAATTTTAATAGTCACTTAGAAGAAAATAAAGGTGTCACAAATAAGTGGGATGTGGTTCTAAAAAAATTACTTTAAATATAACTTGCACATCAAAAAAATCTAGATAATTTTAGATCAATACATATTCCTGCAAACTGAATCAGATAAAATCACTGGTGCATTAAGTACACTCATGCTCATTTCACTCCAAATTGCATTAATATACATTAATTTAAAATTATCAAATTACATTGTTTATAGAAATCTGAAAATTTCAGATATAAATATGTCAACTGATACAACTACAGAACAATTCTCTCTAAGATGGAACAACTTCCATTCAAACTTAAAATCTGGCTTTCATGATCTGCTGCAGCAGGCTGAAATGGTGGATGTTACTCTAGCAGTTGAAGGCCACTTTCTTCAGGCTCATAAAGTGGTACTTTCCATCTGCAGCCCTTATTTCAAGCAAATGTTCAAGACGAACCCCTGCAAGCATCCCATAGTAATTCTTAAGGATGTGGGCCATGAAAACATGAAGGATATACTGCAGTTCATGTATATGGGGGAAGTCAGTGTTTTGAGGGAGAATCTATCAGTTTTTTTAAGAACTGCAGAAGTGCTACAGGTGAAGGGACTCACAGGGGATGATCCAGTAAGTTTGCTCGAAAAAGGTTTTTTTTGTGCTGTATAAAATAATTGTGTGTACAGGGAGAGGAGACAGGTTCTCAACCAAAAGAAAACAACAAACCTGAAGACTCTAATGACCTTTATGAACAACTCATAGAAACTACTTCTGATGTCGACATGCCTCAGTACTCTCAATCAACTCCTCCTCCTCCACAAACATCCCCTCTACCTTTAAACTGCCCGAAGAAACAATCAAAGACCTCCTCCTCCCCATCTAATACTTCCAAAAGACTGAAAATCTCTGAAACATATTCAGGAGGAGGAGGAGGAGGAGGAGGAGGAGGAGGGGGTTATAATCGTCTGTTGCTGAAGACTGAAGAGAGTGACATGCCAAAGCCTAACGTGGACTACAATAGCTGTGATTTTACTAATGCGACTCAAGTTAGAGATTTGAAGCCAGTTGTAGGAGAAGTTGATGAAGCCAAAGATTATTCCAAAAGTGCGGAAAGAGTGTGGAAGGGAGAGAATGTGCCATTGCAGGCACACATTGAGACGGCTGCAGGGATGAGTGGTGGGGAGCAGGGAAGCTCAGAACAAGGTAGACAATTAGTATAGTTTTGGATTTTGTTGATTTGTTTATTTTGCTGTATTGAAAGGTTTGATTTTATTGTCTGTTATCAGGCAAATATTAAATGAAATTAACAGGGAAATTCTTATAAAAAGAAGTGCTTAAGTATTTGATTTTTACCGGTTAAATAAATAGTGGAAAGGCAAACATTATATTTTTGAATTATGATAAAATGGTCGTAACTGCCAACTGTAAAAAAAACTGTCAACCAAAGACAATTGTAAGATTACGGCACTGAAATATTCAATTGTACAAATATTCCGGCAATAAATTATTTAAATGACTGAACCGTAACTTAACATTGAATGTTTTGGAAGTTAACTATTTAGAAAAGTTGGCTATTACACAGGGTGTCAGGGTTTTGTCGCAGCCGGGCTTTAACCACATATTTTTTATCCTTAAAAAAGGCGCCCCTTTACTGTATACAATATGTATTTTGGAAAACGTTTCAATACCATGATACAAGATGTAAAAATTCCAGACTTTTTGCAATTTGATTCCACGGTTTTAGTTTTTGACATATCAAGTTGAAATTGTGTACAAAAAAGGCTTAATAATTTAAAATAAATAGAGAAAGCATCTTTATCGTACCAAAATTTATTTTGCATCTGGAAACTCAAATGGGAACATACACGAAGCTACCTATGAAAAAAATCACGTGCATTCTTAAATGTTTTTTAAAAATTACTGAAAAATGTGTTGAATATGGACGCATTAAAGGAGGCGAAAAACTTCGGAAAAACATGGCTGGTGGCGGAATAACCGGTCCTACAACAATTTTGAACATGTGCTTGGCCCGATAGTCGTAATATCGTCTTATATCCATGGTTAAATGAAGGCCAAGATTGATCCGTTGACCCGTTTTTATTTAAACAACTTTGTCGGTTTATGCTCATAACTTGCCAAGCACGCTGTAGCACAATAAATATATATATATATATATATATATATATATATATATATATATATATATATATATATATATATATATATATATATATATATATATATATATATATATATACATATATGCTTTTCGGCTTCTTTTTTCCTCGCGCAAAATTTGTTTACAGTAAATTATTAAAAATCGCTTTTTTCAATTTATTTGCAGTTATTTTTGTTGATTAGTTTTTGTATTTGTTTTTGCATGGTAAGTAGCGTTTTGTAATAACACACTAATACGATACAAATAACCTTGCTAATGCAGTATTTTAAACCGTTTTGCAGCGATTTGACGACTATAGGATAACCCAATAATTAATGGCATGCTAAACGCTAAATCGTACCTAAAACCCACTTTGTTTGTGTAAGTAGAACCCCAGTAATTGAGCCAGGTTCGTATAAGTCACTGGGCGATTTATCAGGTTTCAGCTAAGCTTTTAAGTCGCATTTTCGACTGACATTGTAACTGGTGACAACTTATCTGGTGACTGATAAACCCAACCTTAGTGCAATGAGGGATATTAAAATTCTATATCAATTCATTTAAGTGAAAATTAGAATGCATAGTTGTGCGTGGTTAAAACTTAACAATAATTGCATAAACAACCACGATTATTTCAAGACAATTCCTCTTTTGTCCTTCAGGTTCAAATCTGCCTACAAAAAGCGAGCATAGAGGCGTGTTTAAACACGGCTACCAATGTGAGCAATGCCTGAAACGGTTCTCAAGGCGAGATCATCTGCGCACGCACGAGAAAAATATCCACGGATCCGATGCAGGGCCATTCAAATGCCTGATCTGTGAGCAATTGTACAAAAACACGGAAAGTTTGAGGAAACACATCTCCAAATTTCATTTCACCAATCTCAGCGAGTTGGTGAATAAAGTGGAAGTTAAGGCCTAAATGTATATATGTGTATAATGAGAAAATTAAGAAATTAGTTACCGTTTACTTATGTGGAAATAAGTTTTTAAGTTTGAAACTACCTTTGAGAAAGGCATCATTGCAGTTTCTAGGCACTTTGTTAGTGAATAAGATATTTTTGTGCCATTTCTTACTCTGATACTAGTCCTAGAAAGTTACGTTTCACAGTCTGCTCCTGGAAACGCTCAGAAAGATATTGATGTTTTTGATTTAGTTTATTTTACTCTTAATTTAAGAATTACTAAGTATTTAGATGCCGAATTGCGTGAGGCTATAGCACTGAACGTACAGTCATAGAAAGTTCACTCAACCGTAGCACCTTGATCCTGTGAAATCCAAAGCAAACCAACCTGGATGAAATTCGAAAAAGCTAGGAATATTCATAATTATTCCGTCGCCTGTATGACTCACATTTATCATTCAATAAAATAAAATATAATAAAATTGTCGCTTTTACTGCCGCCGCCCTGCAAAAATATGCAGAGGAGAGACAGAGCATAAAAGCGTGTTTAAATGGGTGACATTGTGCCTATTCTTGTTTTATTTCAGATCTAGTAGCAGTCTAATATGAAAGACTTAATGGGACCTTTCATCAAGTGGCTTTTCTATGATAAGTGTATGTTAGGTGGTTATAGTATTGTTCATCTACGTATTTCTAGAACCTTTATCTATAATTATCCGTATTTTTCACCTGCGACCGAACACGGTATTAAATGCTATTTTTTACATTATAGGTGTTATACACCAATGCGTCCCAGATTTGATCTAGATTTGTTGTAGATACCTATCATTAAATATACTTAATTATAACGAGCTATTTTTAAAACTATAATTTTCAATGTATATTGTGTATTTCTAAAGTTTTAACGTTACCTATTTGACTAAAAATTTACCAAATTGTTATGTAATTAAATAATATGATAGGTTAGTGCCTTAAATATTTTTATAGACATTTTAATAAACATCACAATATACAAAGGTGTTTGATTTGCCTTTTGATATATTATAATCAGAACACCTACTGCAGTTTAAATAAATTTCCAGACTCTGCCCTATACCCGACAGACGCCAAAGGCCACGTTTTCTGCCCATATTGTTGTAGAAAGTTCGTCAACAGATACAATCTCAAAGTCCATATTCGAGACAAACACGAATCAAAATCCAGCACAGACTTAGATTGTCAGGTTTGCGGGAAAACTATGCGCAACCAGAGTTGCCTGAGGGTACATTTATACCATCATCGTAAGCAACAAATGGAGGCCGACAATAAATGGAACGTTGTTAGCTGAAACTTGGAAATTCAAAGGAAAATTGCATGTTTATAACGAGCTTCTTGAGGCAGCTGTAAAGTCAATAGAAGTTGTAGCTGAATGAAGATAATACTCAGCAGTTAGTTCAGGAAAGCAAAAGAATATTTCTCATAGCAGAATTAGATTATTCATATTGTTTTTTTATTATTAATGGAAATTATAATAATTGTGACCATTTAGTAATATATTTATATCTATTTTTACCGAAGTTAGTGCATTTTTGTTTGAATAATTTAAGGCAATATGTGCGTTGGTAACGCAAGGAGAAGGGAAAAGGCTTAAAATATAGACATCAATTGGCGCGTTTTATTTGTTTCTCGGTTTATCGTGATATAAAATTTAAAAAAATTGCTTCTCCAGGAAAGAATATATTTGAATTAGTACCCCAAAGGACAAATTATTAATGTGCTGTTAACTTTAACTACAAGCTAAGTTTCATAGAATTCTTGAAAAAGACCCTAGATGTTGGTAAGATTCTTAGTTTTTTTGAATAGAATCTTTATGTTTATGGTGTTAACAACAAATTAATAATTTGGTCTAATTTCGAAAAATAACTAGTTATACACGTTATCTATTTAATTTGTTATTACGTTATTTATTTATAACGGGTCATCATTAAAAAAAAACCTTACAGTAGTTGGTGAATAGTGAAAGTAGGGCATTTATTAAGCCATTTTATATTTGTTATCAAACACATGAATTTTTCCAAGACATCTTTTCCGTATTTCAACGCCCATTTGAGGTTTCTTTAATGATCACCTTTTATTTGTGTATTGTTGAAATTGTTTTAATATTATTTAAATAAGCGTGGGTCTGTTAATAAACGTTATATGTAAATATTTGCTCGCTTTTACATTTATTATGCAAAACACTACAAATTTTCCCAATTTCCCGTCCTGACATAATGTCTACGTAAAAGCAATCTTCTCCATGCGAGTTAACTGAATGTTCCTATCGGTCTGACTCGCAGACCCCGCAAACTTCCCTTGTCTTAATAGAGCCCTCAGATCAAAACATCGAATATCCGACGTTAAAGACTGATTTTTGTTTTCAAGCTCGCGATCGGTTATCGCTTGCTGATCTTCTAGGGCATTGAATGTGGCCTTTGCACAGCTTATTTTGTCCTGTAAATCCTTTCTAGTTTGGCGTAATTGCATGACTTCGTCCTTAAGCCCTTCTTCGGCTTCGTCTCTTACAAGTTCGTATCCTGGACGATACGATCTAGAAGTGCAATTTAACTTGTTTAACGTCGCAAAAGTCATAATTGCAACTTTACCGGTTCTCAAGTCGAGTTTCCGCCAACTTGAGAGCTTCAATTTTGGTCTGCAAAGATTCTTCCAAAGTGCGTACCTCTTTTTCCACCTGGAGACACAAAAGTAAAAAAATAGTAATAAAAAACTGGACATTATACTTTTTCCATTTCTTCACGCATCTTCAATTGCTGCCATGCTATTTCAGTTTGCGCCTTCTGCGTTTGGTAAATGCGCTTGCGCAAAATGAAATCGACTCTATCGTGCTGCGCTAACATGTCATTCTTGGCCCTTTGTCGGGCCATTAATACAGCCTCTCTCAGTTTTAGCGTGTCCGCTAATTCTTGATCGGCTAGGAGTTTCACATATCTACTATATTCCAGCCATCCCTCATATGGAATTGAACTAGAAAGATTTTTAAAAATAAATTACTATTAAAGAGTTGTTTTTGGTCTACTTTTTGACTATGCGCAATGGGTCAGTTTTGAAGCTGATGTTGCCACAATTCTTGTCCAAATTCAGTTGGTCTTTGTCAATTTCTATGGCTTCTTGTTTATCGCTTATGTGCATATTTAGTTTAAAGCGAACCTCATTCAACACATTAATTTTTTCCCAAGCAGTTTGGCATCGTTCAACCAGCACCTTCTTGACCTCTTCTACCACGCATAGCTCCTATAAAGTTTTGAGGGACCTTTTTGATAAAATAGTTATAAAAATAAGTTACTTTTTTTAATTCTGTTTCTCCTTCGTCGTGAGTAAGCTCCGAGCCTTGCCTGTTGTCTCTCATGGAAATACACTCTGCGATCACTCCAAGAGGAATTTCCAGAGACTCGATTTCTTTTTCGGTCTCGTATTTTTCGTCTTTCAAGCTGCCCATCTCTTTGTCTATTCGTTTCAGGCATGATTCTAACATCGCCTAAGAAGTAAATTTAAGTTAATAATTAGTGAAATGGCAACAGAGTCTTTTGTCGAAGCAGTGCGCCTCGAGGATGTGCGAGATATATGGAAGAGTTATAGCTGCTTTGGGATGTTGCCGGTGGTGATGGTTTTCAAAGAAACTTGAGAAATAAATTTGAAAACTTTTGAAATATCTTTGAAACTTTTTCTCTTCAATATCATACCTTCCATCTATCCAGTTCAGTCACCCGATCGCCCAATAGAACATTATTATGATAAGTGTCCCAATCGGCTTTGATGTTAGTCTCATTTCGAAGCTGCCTTGACTCATGTCTTAGATTGAAGGCGTCTGTTCTTCTCGCGTCGTTGGTTTGCTGAAGTTCCCACTGCTTTGCGAACCAGTCATCTAATCCGATGTGGGGAAGAGGTTTCTCGTAAGTAATCCTAGACATTCCTGGATCAAGTTGTACCTATCAACGGGCCTTCCTAGCTATTTTCAAGAGACAGTTACCAGTACGTTTAGTCACCTATTTTTAATATAATAATAATTTCTGCAGCACAACCAGAAAGAAAAATTTTAATTATTTAGTAACGTTCATGTAAGGTATTGATAAAACTGCCATACCACTGCACATGCTCCATCCTCAATTTATTTGCAAGCAAAATCCCTAGCAACTGGATCAAAAAGATTAAAAATACTGATTACTGAACCACTGACTAGTTTTATTCTCCCTTACTTTTTCTAGTTTCTAAAGTGAGCTTTTTCCTAATATAACCGATCTTGTAACCGTCACTTCATCAGAGATCCCAATGGTGAACATCAAAATGTTCACCAACTTTTTAATTTTTTTAAATTTTATTTTGAGAAACCAAAATGTTTGTTTCATGCTTTTGAATGGTGCATCCCGCATTCCCGTTGATATTCGAATTAAATCGAAAGGAACACTGCAAACCGTTTCCTGAACAGAGATTGTGAATCTGTCTGCAAATCCGGTCCAAGCAGGTGTTTGGTTTGCCACGTTCCTCGTATTCGACAAATTTTCAGGTCTTCATGAAGCTTAAAAGAAAAAAAAACTTCTACACCTGAGTTTCGCCCTGATCTCCCTAGATTCGCCTATTGGTCATAAATTGATTATTTTCGTCGTTTGCTTCCTTTCTTTAAATTTCCGGCCGTATTTATACAAGACACTGTTTATTTATTTGAACACGTTGATAAGGGCTATTATCAGTTGTTGCAGTTTTCAAGCAGCTCTTTCTACTACGTAGCAATTTCTTTTTCTTAGTTTAAAATCGCAAAGATTAATTAAACTACTGGCGACAATAGTACTGTTCGTGTTCTCAGTTGTTGTGGGACACAGCATTTTGATTTTCTCTCTCTCTCTCGTACACACGTATTGTAACAGGAGAAGAACTGCGACGGGCGACCGAGAACATGGTCGTAACTCTTTTTGGTACACAGGGCCGGACTTGTCAAATTGAAATTTAACTGAATAAATGATTAAAACACGTTTTTGTATAAAACTGGATATAATTTATGAATCAACTATGTGTACAATTTTAAACAATACACATAAATCTTACAGGTCGGCTTATAAACAAAATATACAAATTAAATAACATTTTACAATAATAATTCTTGTGCCGTTCTCGATTGTACAGTGTTAAATAAAATTTAAGAAAACTGAGCCACAATTCCTATTTACAAATCGCCTAAATAATAGGTAAAAAAATAAAATAAATCTATTACTTTAAAAAATATACTTTCACAATGACATTCCTTGCGAAAATCCGACTGAATAAAGCTTGTTTCTTATATAGAAAATATAAAGTTAACTTATGCTAACGATTTTAGCAAGGACGTTTCGACGATACCGCGCACTTCGGACGAAAATATAACTTAACATTAACAATGTCAACAAACAACAAAACTCTTTACATTAAATAAAAAAATAAATAAATAAAACGCTGAGTAATAAGAATATGTGTAAAAAATAGTTTAAAAGTTTGTTCATAGCTTTAAGACTTTTATTACAATTTATGACAAGCCGGCTGCTAAAACGGACAAATATTATTTTAAGTTTTGTACAAAGAAATTAATTTAACAATTATTTTAAAAACGCAGCCAGCAGTGGTAGTTCATGGTAGGGAATAGAATTTTGTTTCTTCCTTTAAAAAAATCTGTTCTACAATAAGATTACTTGAGAACAAACCGTTTAAGTAGTTTGTTCTTGCTGCGATGAAACCACACTTCTATACACAATGCAATACGCCAATTCGAACAACGAATGTCTCCTAGGAAAAGAACGGGCAACACGTCTTAATCATTTTTCAAATGAATTCGTATAAATTAGTTCTATTTACGTCTCATGAATTATTCACAACTTAGCATGATAATAACTTACAATATGTACAAAAATATGATTACATGTCTTATATAAACCGTGGCCTTACGTAATTGACTTTGTACAATAATTTACGCAATTTCTTTACCAATTTATTAAAACTCTACCACTAGCTAAGACATTTTTTAACAATGGGGGGCTCAGAACTGCACAATTAATACAAGTAAATCTTTCGAATATCACACACATTACTTAGACACTACAATAAATCCTAATGTCAATGAGAAAGCCTGGCATTATCATAATTTTCCATATAAAATCATAATTTATCATCATAACTCATAATTTTCGCTATAAAAAGTTGATTTTTGCGATATACTATGACAGTCCACATATTTTTTGTACACAATGAAAGAGCAGAAAATTTGCTCTACAATGATGTATTACAAGGTGCTGTGTGCAAAACGGCGCAGAGAAAGAAATATCTGATATATCCATAAAAAAAATCTAGGAAGTCACATTTTGCAGTCGTTTTAAAAAAGGAAAAAACAACTGAATTATTATTAAAAAACCATAACAAAATATATCGCGTTCGCAGTTACAAATTTTCTATTTGAAAAAGAATATTAATCACTTGTGATACACCACTGTAATGACAATTTCACGCACTTATCGAATATGTTTAAACTTGTGAAACATTCTCTTAAAAATAGTGAAATTGTTGATATCATTTCCGGCTAAACCGAACGTCACAAAGGACTGTCACATACGCGATACAAAAAAAAATCAAAATTTGCAATTTTCACTTTCATAAAAGTGAAAAAATTCAGGGGAAATCGCTTTCTAGGAACATCAGCTATATCCAATATACAGGATGTCCTCTCTAAATGAGTGCACTACTGCTATAGGTGTAGTTGTATCGACGTTAGCCACAATGCAGGTACTTAAAAAAAAACCACCTTGAGTACAGGGCGTTGCAAAATAATTTTCAGATAATTCTGAAGCTGATTGCTACGTGAAATGCATCCGAAGCTAAGGGAAAAAGTGTCAGGATGTTTGGGAGCGTTTCTCAGTTTCTTTTGCAACTCTTGGAGTTTATAAGATGTTTAGTTCAAAGATAGCATTAATACAGATCTTAAGGGTATATTTGAGGCTTGAGCGGACGCCTGCAACGATCAGGGCGATCCATGTTTTTATACGTCACAGCACTAATTACTCTTTGTCGAATTGACTACCGACATCCTGTATGTCGGTGAGAAACTATTTCCGGATTTACGTTTATGGAAAATTTATTCCTTGAATGTAGAATCTGCCTAGAATTCTTTAAAAAACATTTTGCAACATTCTGCATATTGGATATATAGGGTGTAGATGAATAAGTATCAAAAAATTTCTTGTTGCATTTCGTGGGGAGTCTCGTACTACATATATAACGTTTATACCTAAAGTGTTGCCCTTCTCAGATATAGAGTTAGAAAGTTTAAATAATTACCATCCGGTCCACGTATCCGGTTTAAGAAATGGACCGATAGACAGAAAATCAAGCAGATAACACGAGTAGCTCTATGTTTTAGGAATTTCCAAAGCTTTAAAATTCACTTTTGTGGAGCACACATTCGACGTCGCAAAAAATACCAATTCAAAAAATCAAATATATTTATCAGAGACGATGAGGGATGATAATCATTAAAAAAACACACACAACTTAAATAAGCATTGAAACTTATTGAAATGATGGTGAAAAACGTTAATGATCAAGGGGATACTTTGGCTCTAGTAACAACTAACAAAAACATTAACCGGACCAGAAATTTCACTGTGACCAATACTCCTTTAAATGGGCATCCAAGGTTTCCCGCTTCTTAAATTTACCAGAAGCAGGTAGGTGTAAAGGGCACACTTTTTGAACAACTTCTACTACCCTCCTCGTTAACGCAGGGGGGATATTCTTACGTTTAAAAGATATGCAGGTTGGCGTTCACCGCTCTGGCGGAGGGTTATTTAGATTAATCCGTCTCTCAACAACGTAAGTTTCAAATCAATCAAAATATTTCAATATTGAACAAAGAATCTATTTCGGTTAAAGTAAGTCATAAAATGACTTATAGTGCGCACCTGTTATGAAATAACAAATTGTACTATTTGCTAAATTTAATTGTTAATAACATTTTAATCGGTTTCAGTAAAAGGAATCACCATTGGATGCATTTATGCTGTGCAGGAGCACCCTAAAAGAACACTAGAATTGCTGTCGAATTCGTTTTATTTCTACATTGTTCTTAGGGAATGACCCTCAAATGCCAGTTAAACAAACGCTTTGTATTTCAGAAGGAAAGCACTTCAGGCATAGACATTAAATGGGAGGCTCGCCCTAATTTTAAACCAGGAAACACTCCCTAATTTTTCCGCTCTTATTTATTTACACATATATGGGAAATCAATCATGCTGTAGGCTTTCGAAACGCGCAAATTGATCTAACTATTTTGGAAGTGGGCCTTCAGAGTTTCTTGATATAGAAGCATTAAGGTAACTCATCATGAGGTCAAAATACTTCTCAAAATCTTCATAAAGGGGTGAACGCAGGTCATGCTGCATTTTTCGATTTTATAGCGATTGTAAATATCACGACATAACATGATATATCACAATCTCTGAGATAGGAATTGAAACTAATTGCAAAGAAAAGCTACATGCTTAGACCACCCCATAATCTCAATAACCGATTCCGAGCCCCACAAGTGATGTTTTCAGAGCACCTCTTGCTCCAACAAGAAATCAGGTACGTCGCCTGACAGGGGGCAAGTCGCCGCAATTATCAAATTTAATAACCTATAATTATATTACACGAGTTCCGTTACACGGTTATCACCTAACTTCGCAGTCTTTGCTGAGTGGAGGGGGCGCCGGGGGCGGCTGAAGGGCATCGGGGAGGTGCAAGGGGGGCGGCTGTCCCGGCTGCGAGGTCCGATCTTCCGCTATTTTGACGGCGTCCGGGATGGAGGAGGGTCTAGTCACGTACCCGGAACCCTCCACGCATCGCGCGATCTTTAACTTAATTTTAGGAAGTTGAGGCTCATCTTTAGTCCGCGCCTCTTCCGATTTATCACAATTGTTAGTTCGCACTTCGGTTTTGGGTTTGCCGAACCGGATTATTAACTTTGTTGATTTAGTTTCGTCCGAAATGATTTGAACCTCTGCATCTGGTTTTTTCCGGTCTTTTTTCTTGTGTTTTTCGATCTTGTCTTTCCTCCTTTTAATCTTCAAATCGGCCATAATTTGCTTGCGGAATTTCATGCTGTCTCGCTTCAAGTCTTCGACCGAGGGTTTGGAGATCGTTGCAAGGCGCTTCTTCGGAGGACGCACATTTTGTTCCTCCGGTTTCTCTTCACCCGCAACAACACTGTTTGTTGCCCCAAGCTTAATTTTCAGCTTGGGAGCCGCCTTGGGGGGTCTTCCTCTAGTCTTGTGCTTCACAGGTTCATTCCCACTTCTCCTCCGATCATTCGAATCTTCACCTAACTCGAGCTGCTTCAATTCCCGGGAAAGACCCCTAGATTTCTTGTGATGCTTCGTCTCCATGATATCATCAGTTCGGTAATCCCTGTAGTCTTCTTTAGTAGGAATACTCGTCATGGACGCCACAGCTTTGGGGATGGTAATTATGGTTCTGTTCACAGAGGGAGTCACCGTGGGGGGAGCTATGAAACTACATTTACTAGAAGGATCGTCCATGTTCATGTCTTGAGTCCAATATTGACGCAGCAGCTCCTTTTTGCGCATCCTCCTCAAATTGGAGGTGCCCGTGGGCGTGTTGTTACCGCCCACATTATTCACCACTACATTTGTGCTCACACTCGCCGCTTCAGTGTTGGTAATAGGGCGTGGTAGTGCCACAACGTTGGGGGAGTAATTAGCTATTGGTCCCTTGATTTTTACTTTTAACTGATTGCGAGAATCAGATAAAGACACTTTGATATTGCTGTTGTTATTGCTGGCCACTTCAGGAGGGGGAGGCTGCTCCGCTTTTTTAGTAGACAACAATGCAGAATGCAGCTCTTTTTCAAAGTCTTCATCTAGTTCGTCATGCACTTGCGCTCCTGCAGTACCCGATGCAAAGGCGTTTAACAAGTTGTGTTCATTATAAGCGGGTTGGTCGAAATTAGCGCTGTTGTATGTCCTCATGTCCACGGGACCCGGTAATACCGGAGTTACATCAGGGAAAACTGGAGCGGAATTCGCACTAATATCTGTCACTTTAGTCCGTGGTTCCTCCAACGGACTTGGAGGTTTTAATTCGCGAAGATCAGTCGCGTAGCGATTTTTCGGGCTGGCAAACTTGGGGGATCGCGGGGAACTATAAGAATCGAACTTCTTTTCGTGTACATCCACTGATTTTCTTCTTTCTCGCATAGACTTCAAATCCGTCATATTTTCGCTGCAAATGTCGTCGTCGAAGTCCAGATCATACACGGTGCCCACCAGTTTATTATGAATGGTGTTCGCCCCCAAGAAATCGTAGTCGTTATGATGCGAGCCTCTACCTCGACCCTTACCGCGTCCACGGCCTCGCGAAGAGGCTTGAGATTTGGAAACGCCAGATTTACCGGATCCTCTCTTGTGTTCACCCCTTCCTCGCGTTTGGTTGGTTTGTTTGGGGGGTAGTTCCTGACAAGGGCTCTTTCCAGGACTTTTTGCTGGTGACTTATTAAGCAGCTGTGAAGTGACTCGTGCGGAGGTTCTCGTAGGTTTACTTGGCGATTTTTTACCTAAGAAATTACCAATGTTAAATACCAATTTATTTAACGCTATAATAAGAAAACGAGTTATGACAAAAAAAATCAGATTATCTTTAATTATTTATTCAATACAATAATAAGAAATTACTTACCAACGACAACTTTCGTCGAAGTACCGGGTGAAGGCATCGCACTGTTAACTTGCTGGGGCTCCGCTGACGACAATGGTGAAGGAACCACCTCTTCAGTGGACGCTTTGCTGGACGGGGTCAACAATGGAGTTTCCACTGTCGTGGACGTTAAATTTTGCTCCAGCACCGTTGGAATAGGAATGTTTATCATGGCCGCAGTCAAAGCCGTATTATGTTGAGTCGAGGTGAATGCTGCGGAGTATGGAATGGAATCCTCCACTGGTTTGCTTAATGGTATCGAAGAAGCCGGAAATGGTGCCCCAAAGGCCGGAGGAAACATTCCCGTCGACCCTGTAGGTGGGAATGGGATTTGAGTATTGACAGTCCGAGGGGGAAAGAGGCTAACCGGGACCAATGAGGGATCTGGAAAGGCCCCGAAATGATCCATGTGGTTGGGTGGAAACGGAGGCATTTGTGCAGCCATAAATGAAGCTGCTATTTCAAGTTGGGCGCTAGGTATTCCCATATCGGTATGGTTTTTAACTTCTTCTTCGCGCTTGGAACTTTCGCTGGAACTATCACTGGAACTGGACGATGATCTTCTATTGGGCATTATTGCGCTGTCTGCCCATTTGGCTTGGGGATGAATGTCCGGGTAAGGTGATGGCATGCACGACATAGGAGTTTGTGAGATTCTAGGATCATGCGAAGGGGTGACACTTGGCTCTTTGCCCAAAGCAAGATGCGGAGCAAATCGATGCAAGAATTGGGGAGTATTTATGAAGTTTTCTAAGCCAGATTGAAGATTCGGAAAATTTTGGCTTGGGGGCACCCAGCGCTCATCTCCCTCCATCGGAGCCGTATGACTCAATTCTTCGCTTTGTGGCACATATGGTTTTTCTTGAGCTATCAAGGCTTCAGGTGTAGAGTCTTGTAACATTGGCAACTTCCTCGTATCATTTGCAATTTCCTTGGGCACATGATTGTTTGTAATAATATTATTAACAGGAAAATTGAATGAATTTTGCTCTAAATTTTCTCCTTTGTCACTCTCAACGTCATTGCTAGTAGCGCCATCCTCACCCTCACCACTTGTAGACTTTTTATGAAGCCCCATGCGCAGTTTTTCAACTAAATTCAACGTTTCCCTAGCACTGTCCTCTTTGGTATCTTCCTTCAAGGAGGTATTGTTTATTGGAAAAGAAATGGGCCCTTTCAACATCTCCTCTTTTGTCAATCCGAAGCTGTCGTCAAAGTTGACCAAATCTAAGAGGTCTGTGGTTTTTTGCTGAGAGGGCGGAGAGAACATGGATTTGGCCTGTAGCGCTTCTAAAGTTTTAGTGGCGTTAGCGGTTTCGTTTTCGCATAACTCATGTTTGCTATTATTGTCTTGATGGATGTTATAAGAGTCAATAGAGTTGAGAAAGACACCATCTTGTTCTTTGAGTTTTTGAGACTGCAGGTGATCTTCCACTATTTTGTCTGCGGCAGAAATTTCTTCACTAATTTTAGAGGTTTTAACTTCTTCGTTCACATTTTTTGGCCTCAATGGAGATTTCCTGTTTGAAACTATCTCCTTTTTGTGCATTTCTTTGGGTTCTACAGATTTTTCCCTAGATTTATCACTAATAATTGGTAAGTCCAGCATTTCGACATCTCTCATCTCCTCCTCTTTAGCTTCGTCTTTGGATTTGGGAGTGCCAAACAGCTTCTCGAGGGTGGATTTGGTCTTGGTACGACTCTCCTTCTCCTTATCAGCCTTTCTTTCTCTAATCTCCTTCTCCAAATCTATTTCAGTCGGCTCCAACACATTTTCTTTCAACTTCTTTTCCGCTTTACTGACCGGAGAGAGTATCCCGCCAGGGCGGTCGCGGGTTTCTTTGTTAGCGGTATATGGACTATCAAGTTTTCCATCCCGTTCTTCTTTGCTGACACGTCTTTCCACACCGACACGTTTGTCACCAGACAGATCTCCTGGCCTGACATGAGCATCTCCGACCCGATCACCGTAGGGTGCGGGCCGGGGAGGTCTTCCCCTAGCCGCTTTGCCTCTTCCTCTTCGTGCAAGTTCCTCTCTCTTAGGTGTCGATTTCTTGGAAGTTTTTGTTGGTGATACCGGCTGCGTAGTTCTGTTAATCGCAGGGCTTTTGTTTCTAATGACAGAAGCCCTTCGGGCTGGAGCTGGGGAGGTTTTTCGGGCTGCTGGGCACTTCTTGTTTGGCGAAGTGGACGGTTTTCGACTCGCAACTGGAGAGGACTTGCGAGCTGGCGGAGGAGGCGTTGATGCCCCGCTGGAATCACTCGATTCGGAGGAGGAGGATGAGGACGCCGCGGTACGGGCTCCCTTGTCAAGAAAGGGCCAGTCCTTGGCGTCACTACTCCGCTTAGTCGCTTCATCGCGGCTCTCCGATCGCGGTTTCTCTTTTACCTTATCATTCTCAGGTTCCTCTTCACTGTCCGAGCTGGAACTGCTGCCGGAGTCTGAAGAGCTGCCCGAGGAGGAGGAGGAGGTACTGGAGGACTGCGCTGAGTGAGTTGAAGACTTGCGTTTACTTTCCGGGATTTTTGCTGGAGATTTTGATGACGACTCACTTTCATCTTTTTTAGTAGATTTTGACTGAACGTCCGCGATTATGTCTTTTTTGGTTGTTTTTATTTCCGTTTTATTGATAGAATCTGTTTCATTTGTGGGAGGGACAGATTTTCCCAGGCCACTCTTGATGTGCTCTGCAGCTTTCTTCGCAGCTTGCCTCTGCGGGACAAATGCCAATAAATCACTATCACCCTCTTTACTAGGCTGTTCAACTTTACTACTCTCTTTTCTCTTATCCAAAGACTCTTTGTTTTCCAACTCCTTAGGAGACTTTTTGACTTTCACTTTAACCTCTTTTTTCTCTTTCTCCTCCACTTTTATAATAGCCTCTTCGGATTGCAAAGGAGTGGAATGCGGCTCTTTTGACCGATTTGTTAGCTTCAAATTCTCCGAAGCCTTTTTAGCCGCCTGTCTTTGCGGTACGATGAGATCAGAAGGCACATAGTCATTCTTTTTATTGGTTGCTTTTTCCTCAAGCCTCAGTTTCTTTTTAGATGGTTCCGGACTGGACTTATTCGGACTTTTGGAATTGCCGCCCTTGTTCGAAAATTCCTTGACCGCAGCTTTAGTCCTAAGCTTGCTCTGTGAGTCGCTAGTAGCCTTATCATCGTTCTTCATAGACACGTCCGAACTTTCGCTGTCTGAATATATCGAAGACATGTTCTTGGTATGATTGTCGCATTTTTTAATAGGGAGTAACTCGTCCGATTCACTCCCGCTATCCCCTAGTTCACTGGCTATTTGTCCTAGACGAGAACGGGATTGTGACTTCACTTGGGGCTTTATAATATCTTCCTCGCTACTACTATCGCCTTTAGTTCTTACAGACTTTTTCCTCCCTGGTCGTTTTCTGGGGGTTTCTACTTTTTTCTTACTACTTTTGTTGTCTTCAGAGCTACTGCGCAATTGATTTTCTTTATTGTCTTTCGGCCTTTCATCGCTGCTCCCCTCGCTAGAAAGACTGCTGCCGTACAAGCTGGTGCTTTTACGCTTGGAAGACCCGTTGAAATACACTTTTTTATAGGGGTTGTTCTTGACGTCCTTAAATAGTCCATTGACGTCCGATTTGAACTCGTCTCCCGAGTGAGTGGGAGATTTAAGGCCGGCGATTCGCGCCAATAAAACGTCGAAATCTGCGGTGTGGTCCTCGGCATCGTTGTGAGAGTAAAGCCGGTCGTAAATGGAGGGACCATGGTTGGCTTCAATCACCGCCTGAATTACTGTGTTGGGTAAGGTGTTTGAGGATTGCAAAACGGCTGCTTGTTTATGGAAAGTCTGCTCGCGCATGCGGAAGAAACTCCTGCTGAGTTTCTCCCGTCTGCTGACCATATAGCATAAATTCCTCACTCGTTCCAAATCCTGCCGAATCTGGACGAACATTTTCATCTTCTCCAAATCGGCCTGTTCCCGTTTTTGGGACAATAAATCCACGTCTTCGGATTTGGGGGGCAAGAGCGGCTTATTATTACCGGCTTTCCTTTTCAGCTTCCAGTAATTATAGATATATTGCAATGCGTCAGCATCCACTCCCGTACGCACATCCACGTCTTTAGGAGTGACATGCTTGAAAAATTCCGTTTCTATTTCCTGTAATCTCGCTGCTCTCGCCTGGTTTTTCTCTTCATTTGTCATATCTTTTCTCTTTTTTCTCTTGGAATCATCATCCTCTGAGCCCGAGCAAACGCTTTTTTCACTCTTTTTACTGGACTTACTATGCTTTTCGCAGTAGGACCGCAGTTTGACACCGTCATCAGCGTTCTCGTCTTCGATAATAGCGCGCATCTCGAGTCCATGTTTAAACGCACAAGTCACATGATAGGCGGTTTTGCAAGTCTTCACTGAGCATTGAATACATGCACCTCTTCGCTCTCTGCAAAGCACACATATAAGAGCCCAGCGGCTTGAGGGAATGCTTGAGATTTTAGTTATAGGCTCCATCTTTTCCACACAACCGATGCTCACTTCCGGTATCCAAAGAGCGCACGATACATGAGCCCACTTTTGCCCGGTGCGGGTGGACTTCATGGCGCCGCCTTTGTTCGGGCACAACATGCAGTCTGGTCTTTTGCTGATTTTACACGTGCAGCACAGCCATTGTCCGTCAGGTATTTTGGTAATTCCGTAGCAGGCTTGATGTACGCATATGTTACAGCTGTCGCAGAACACCATTTCGTTGCCGTCCTCCGAATCTGGAGATCTACAGACGTCGCAAATCACATTTTCGTCGTATTCAATGCCGAGGCCCTCCTCGTTGCGAAGAATAGATTGGATTTTCTCCCAGCAGCACAATTCCAGCCTTTCCATAACCCGTTCTAGTTGGTCTTCGTAAACAGGACTTAAACCAGAAGAGGCTCTTTCGGCGTTAAGTATTCGCAACCAAGCCACATCGGTCTCATCCAAATCGTAAGAGCACGCAGCCTCCGCTTGAGCTGGAGCGTTAGAAAAAGCGTGCGTTTCTGGGTCGAAGCTCTCGTCTTTTGTTATTCGAATGTACTTCTTTGGACTGTAAAAATATTGTTAGAAGCAATATACATTATTATATTATAAATAAGTACAGTTTAAAATCCTTCTGTACTTTGTAGGATCTGGGGCGAAGCACACAAACAGATGGCTCGGGAAGGGAGTCTGGATTGACGGGCACTTGTACCCCACGTTCCCATTCCTGTTTCCACTGATCGACAATAACCCAGTATTCATCCTGTGCTAATGGTTCAGAGTCTGGTAATTTCATGGCACTGAAAAGAAGTCGAAAAACATGTCATTATACGCTAAAAAAAACAAATGGAAATTTTGGTGAAATGCAACAAGAAATACTTATTTTTTCGTGTCGTTATTACACAAAAATTCATATGGTAGGGATTTAAAATTTGATTGACCACACCAATATAATCCAATTTTCAACTCGTATTATGATACGGTATTTTTAAATTTTTGTCGAATTATAAAAATGGCTAGTAATTTAGTTACACGGCAGGATTGCAAAATTTCGCAAACGGTTTATTAAGGCCCTTTACATACCATAATTCACATCGAAGTTAATATACTTATTTCACTGATTTCGAATTATTTATCTTTATACATAATATACAGGATGGCCATTTCTACAGACAAGAATGCAACGGTGATACAGGAAAAAAATCTAGGTGTTACGTGCTCTATTTTGAACTTAGCTTATTGGCATAAAGAAACTATCTTCACTTGCTTCCAATATACAAGGGATTTTGAAAAATTCACCATTTTTGATTATTTTGCATTTCGACTATTATTGAAGTAACCAAAAATATTAAAATAGCTTCAAATTAAAGGGTGAAAGAGGAGAACTAAGGTAGAAAATGTAGGAAATTTTTGTTTTTATGCAGTAAATTAGTTATTAATACATTTCTCTTACTAAAAATATCGTTTATGGTAGAAAAAGACGAGAACTGTATTTTGAACGTTCATATTTTCCAGTTGTTTTATTTTATAATTATTTACATGTCATAAATACGATAACTATCATCCCAACCATTAATAAGATCAAGATTTAATATTGTAAAATTCTTCCAGCATAGGTTCCCAAAATGAACGGAGCGTAAGTGTTTTGCACCTCAAAAATAATAGCCGGTACGGTTTCTACATTCAAACTCTACACATATATCGTTTGGCGATCTTCTAAAGAATTAACACCGCATTAAAGTCTTCTGCCAAAAATTCCCGAAACACAGATTCCACATCAAAAGTAATCTTCATCAAGGCAAAACAGGCTTATCTAGCCGTAGAATAGTCAGTCCAGTTTCCTAGACATGATTTTTAGCGCGAAGCAGGCTCTTAAAACTCTTCCATGCAGAAACTCAATTGTATTTGTCAAAGTTTAACTTACGATGTATTCATGATTTATCTGATGACTCTGACATGCATGACAAATCGTTAATTGAGCAGTTCCCGAGGCTACTCCACCAAAACCACATTGAACTGACATCACTCAAGTGTTATTCAAATTCAATGAGAGATTTCCACTGGTATGTCACCATTATTCAGCTCTCTCAAAGGCACCATGGAGGAAAAAATCGCATGATAAGTCTTTCTTTTATTTTTAAATCCAAATGTTTTCGAGTGGAGCAGACTACGGTTCTCAATAAATTCTATCATTTTTCTCTTCAACAACCGCTCAATAGTTTTGGTGAAAGTAACTTTTGAAATAATTAAAGTGTCCCCGCTTCTTTATGGAGCGAAAAACCCATAATTGATTTAAGAAAAGGACCGTGTATAAAAGAATGTTACACTGACTCAACCAGCACCACTAGTGCGGCCTCCAGCAGTCTTCTAAAAATGTTTATTGTCATCTAGTTCTGTCCCTTTGCCCTTGTTCTTGCAATCTCATATAAAATAGTTTCATCGCACTTATGTGGATGGGCAAGACAAAACCAACTTCTTCACAGATGCTCCTTTGAGAAGATCTTCAAAATTGCTCTCATCGGTACCCTCCACAATTCATTTCGATAAAAATTACACTTTCTTACTTACCAAAATAAGCCAAAAAAACTTAGATATGCCCGAAATATTTTTTCAAATACCTCAATATTTTCATACTTTTGCCAGAAAATTTTATGCCATTCGATATCCAGGAATTCCTTTTTTTTATGTTTAATTTTTACCATTGGAAAGCTGAAATTAAAAATTTTCAGTAACATTTTGTAAAATAATTCAAATGGGTCGTCCACGCCATCTCTGCCTACCCGTTTAGCTATAGAGGACAAGTCATCAAATTTCTTAAAATTTTTCTTTGCAAGTTGTCTAGAAAATACCTCTTCGCCGACCGTGAGTCTATTGCTAGTGAAGGCCTTTCCCTAAAGAGACCTACAATCACTTAATGGTCTGAAAACCCTGCTGGAAGAAAATTACGCCCTACACACATGCTCCTAGAAAAATTACAACGCATATAATTAATCGTACTCAACAAATGTGCAGTGATTCTAATCGGGGTGCCCACTAGCTATAAATTGTACCATACTAACACCCTTTTCCGTAAAAAAAAATTGAGGTGCTAACGCCAAATAATCCAAGTTCGAGTCACCATACACTATTAACCTAAAGATACATGTGTTTAGATTACACAAATATATATATATATATATATATATATATTTTATAAAATATAAAAGAAAATACTGCATACAAAAAGTTATCGAAAATAAAAAATCTAGATCGGATTCATCCCTATTAACTCACTATCAACCAATGGGATTGGCTAGCTATAGAAAATCAATTTAACTGGTTGAACATCAACGAATAAAGATCAAACCGATCTCAATTATTATTACCAGGAACAGCTATAGATGTTATTCTTTCAATGTTATTCACTTCTTGGGTACAAAATCAAAGAAAAAATTAAATTAATAATTCTTATTTTCATAAGAATATATCTCATCAAAAACAAACCTTAGGGTGCCTAGAGAACGCAAAGGCTTAATTTTTAAAAAATCGTTTTTTTGGGGCAAAGAAACCAAAAATAAGTCTAAATTTAGTGGGTAAATAACCGAAAAAAAAACTAGTATAAAATAATTAAATAATTAAATATCTCACAAACGATTAGAAACGGCTCATATTTAATACTACTGTTGTTAATTTTTTGGGTAGAAGTAGCCGAAAGTAAACTTGATATCAAAATTAGTTGAAATTGCAATCATATCTCTTGAATGATGGTTATAGGATATTAACCAAATTCGGAGAAATGGCAAGTTTGAAGTGAAATACTTCCAAAACAGTTACAGCTAAGTAAATATTTCATAAAATTCAGAAAAAAAGGTAAACCGTTATATTTAGAAATATCCTCTATTATAACCTATGAAAGTCCTTTTTATCTGGGATGCAAAATGTGAGTACAATAGGTATAGGCCTATTGTACTTCATTTTCAGATGGGATACGAAATTCTATATTCAAAATGTGTATATTCCAAAAATTATTGATAAATATATCTTCTATAATTTAGAAAACTTGCATCTTTTCCTGAAAGTTTGGCGAATTAATTTCAATTTGAGGTTTCAAGGACAGCGTGTATAGTAAAACGTAGATTGAGTAGGCAAATATACGTTCTATATTATTTTCCTTTTATGTGGTTTTTAAAAACTAAATTTGTTTGTCAAAATTCAATATAATTAACAGAGGAAAATATATATACAAACTTATTGATTAGAAATATGTGTAAAATGCGTTTTTAGTAGTGCGTTTTTTTTTTAACTTAAACTTATACCACTATATTAGGCAATCGAGATTTTAATCTGATAAAATGGGCAATATACCGTTATCCAGTTTTGACTTTATTCAAAATATAAAACGCTAATTTGCATAACTTTGTTTTCCAGTAGTTCAATCATATTAAAAAACTTATTTAGAGCTTTATTTATTTACTCTTTTATTGAAATAATATTATATTCTTTCACAATCACCAATTTTTAATTCTAAAACTTACCTAATCAGATCCTTTCGGAATAACTCAGCGGGGGCTTCAGTGGTTGTACGATTGTAGATGGTTTTGAGGTCATTGGCTCGAGGTTGCCAAGCACCTTGGCTTGCCTGAGCAGCTGCCAAGGAGGCCGCCTCCTCTTCCTCGGCCGCCGTCCGCTGAGAAAAAAAATCATTGTCCTTTTTGCCTATAGTTTGTATATGCATGAAAAAGTCTAACATCCTAATAATTCGTTAAGTCTTAAAACTTTAGATACAATTTTTGTACAGGACAATACAAACTGTTTTTCTGTGGGATTATAGATAGAAGTCCCCCCCCTTACCAGAAATAACCCAAACTATCTTTTATACAAATTCACAGACAGCTTACATGTGTTTGTAACAGATTGTGTGGTGTGTGTTGCACAAATTTTATGATTTAAGGACTTTAGAAGTTCAAGAAAAATGAAATTTATTGTTAAAAAAAAACACCCCCATTTCAAGAGTTCAATCAACATCCATTAAGCACATACAAATTATTCACATAAACAGACTACTTTTCTTATATTTCTTAAATTTGATAAGTTAATTTTCAAGCAGCCAAAATAACTAAATTTACTTGGATTAAAGGCCCTTCCAAACCACACTGAAGGTTAAAAATTGCGTAAAATCTCAATGTATTTAAGTACTTACTTTGCGCCTTTTAACCGGGATAGACCCATCCTCAGATCGATTGGGTCTCTTTGCTCTCTGTGACATTGCACTTCAGTTCCACAATGATTGAGTATCTCTTTTATGATACCTAAAAAAATAAATAACAATATTGGATAATATCAAAAATTAGGTTATAGTATGTATTAAATATACATAAAAATAGCCCAAGTGAGATTATTATGTTAAGATGAAATTCATAAGGATACTATGACAGCTAATGAAGACCAAAATAATTTGTAATGCAACTAATTAAAGTCCATGAAAAAAATTATAATCACTGACATACAAACGTTAGTGGGTGGTGCTTGGTTAGTAAAACTTATAGCGACTAGAACTCCAGGTAAAACTTTGATACTCACTACATAATTTTCCAATACCACAAACTGCAGATTGTCGATGCATTCACTTTCTACAACAAATAATATAATATAAAAAAGGTTAGCTCCCAGTTATGCAATGAAGAACAAACTAAAGTATACTTCAAAAATGGGGCTACATAGGGTTTTAACCACTCTATGCTGCTACAATTATTGGAACAGACACCAGTATTCTTTGCACTAGTACTGAGGAGTATGCACACTCCAAGAGGCAATTCCCAGATTAATTTATTATCCCCAGTACTTGCAAATTGTGTTAAACATGTTTCGATCATAAAATTGGGAACTTTTGGAGGGGAAACGTAAATAAAATTGATAAATAACTTTAAAATAGTGGATTGTCAAAGACAGAGGTGGCTCCCATGTACGAATTGTAAACATATACGTTCTTCAAATTCCCACTAGCACAGGCACCGGTTTAATTGTGGTATAAGAAATTCTCACTAAAAAATTAAGGTTCATTACCATTTGCTTCAGTTTTCTCATAGTTTTATGAAGATTTTCGGATTATTTTAACTAAATCGTCTCCATTAGACTCCATTTGTAATGAAAAGCCTAACAACATGACAGCGGAGAGGGCAGCACTGACGACTCGGCCTTGTCACATATGACAACGGCAACATTTAACCTCTCTGTCTTAATCGCACGCATTTTCAAGGATTCCTGAGTAGATCGATAAATGGTTATTCGAAATTATTAAATAATATCTTGGTGTTTAGTCTATACATTTTGAGGCAAAATTACGAAACCCTTAAAAAAATGAATTTGCTATTGTACGTTGCATTTTAATGTAGTTATTATTTATTCTTTCTCTTTAAAATTTTGTAAAACCGCCAGGCAATAGTCACATTATCTGTCTTTTTCTTCTGGTTTCTAACGGGATTCAGATAGGCAGTTCTGCACCCAATTCGGAGTACTCCTAGAGTAGAAAAGTCAGGCAAAATATGAGAAGTTGTCATTCGATGTTGTCAACTCAGATGTTTTGTAACTAGATTTGCTGTGTAAGAATCATTTTTACAAGTTGAATTAATTGTAGAAATAAAAAATTACTAGCAAGCATTTACATTCAAACTCATATTTAATGTTTTCTTATGTTTATTCAGAGAGTTATTTTTGATCAGTTTTAGCTAAAAAAGCTTTCGGGTGTTTTTGATGTTTATCATGATTTAACAAAATTTTGACAACAACGTAACGGTGAAGGACATTGAGATTTGTCATTTCTTTGTTACATTCGTTATTTTCCTATTTTAAGTATCTTTTTTTCGTTTCTTACTAAAATAATCAATTTGTTGTGTCTAAATTTGAAAAGTGATTTGACACGGTCATGGCCGAAAAAGAAAAATCAGAAAAACCGAAACATCCCCAGCAAAAGAACCTGCCTAAGGACGGTCAGGTTGTCCTAGCTATAATGAAAGAAATGGGAATTACTGAATACGAGCCTAAGACTATCGTTCAACTAACGGAGTTTGTATACAGATATTCCACTTCTATTTTACAAGAAGCTCGCATATATGCCGCTAATAATTCTTCCAAAAAAACCTTGGATGTTGATGATATTCGACTAGCAATTCAACTCACTGCAGAGTCTACATTTACCACCCCACCACCTCGAGAGGTAATATTTGTATTTCTTCATTACCTCAATCACATCTGAATTTCATTGTAGGTAGTTCTTGAGTGTGCATCAGTAAAAAATTACTCGGCACTACCAACAGTAAAACCACATTGTGGCTTACGTCTGCCTGCAGAGCGCCATTGTCTTTCTTCATGTAATTACACCCTTAAAGCTGCACAGAAAAAGTTGCCCCCAAAAACTGGCTTCATGTCAGGTAAGCAAAGTCAATTAGTATTAATTTTTATTAGTCATAATTGTTATTTCTTATTTCTAGGCACCCCTGGCTTGAAAATGACTTCAAAGTCCAACATTAGTTTTGTAAGGAAACAAAATCCTCCAGTGTTAAGACAAAATGTAACCATTGGGAAACCAGGAGTGAAAATTAGTGGAAATCCAGTTCCTACAGTGTTGAAGCCAAAAATACAGATTACGCAAAATGTGCAATTGGTCCCTCCTCCAGGTCCCTCAGGCAGTACTATGCAAGGGATGGAAATAGGACTTAAGAGAAAGAGGGAGGATGATTCTGATATGATAATGAACTAGGATTAAAAGGTTAGGAGATGTTTTTGTATTTGTGGATTATGTTTAGTGAAGATTGAAGATGGTTTAAGATAAACAATTGTTTTGTTATTTAAAATAAATGAATTGTAAGTTTTAATATAAGTATTTTTAAAGACAATAATAGTTTCTTGACTTGTAATTCAAATACATGGTTATCTCTGTTACATTAAAATACAGAAATAAATCTATAAACAGCTGTTTTAATGACCTTCAAACGTCAAATTACCATTTTTTTCAAAAACATTAAAATTAACATTTGTGTATTAAAATATCTGATCGCGGCACAAATTATTTCATCCTTAAAAAAACTTAATCGATGTCTTACTGTAAATTTAAAGTAATCATGCTTACAGCTGTTTAGTGTGTGAACGAGAACAGACATTTCGTTAATCAGCTGTTTCAATGACGTATAAACGTCAACTACTCTTTTTTCCAAAAACGTCAAAATAAAGATTTGGATCGTGGCCCAAATTCTTTCCTTTTTTCGCCTTCAAAGAAGCTTAATTATTCCTAATTTATCAATTAATTTCCCCATTCAATGAATAATTCTTCATAGTGTACACCTCGCGTATTTACCTCGACTTGAATGTAGAATTCACAGAGTGAAAACAAATTTAATAATCCACGTATACTTTAGATAAGGGGGCTTATCTGTTTGAAAAACTTCATTATGGCATAATAAAAACAATCTGGAAGAAATAACTATGCTATTAAGACTGATACCTTAACACAGTACAGTTACCTTTTTTCTGAAAATGTTTAGTTGCAAGAGCATTAGTGCAGTGAAGATTTTTGTCGGTGGATTCCTAGTACTGCTACAGCCCAGTGTATCATTATGTGGTTCCGAAGAGGTCAAACATATGTCCAAAGAGGAAAGAACACTTTTACAGTAAGACTGTGTATTTATCATTGTTTGTAAGGGTCTTCAATATGGAGTCAATTGGGAGAATAGTCAAACTAAAACTATACTTGAAACATATCCATATACTTACATATACATACAAACAAAAAACGGGTAGTTTATAACATAGCGGACAGTAGTGTACTTGTTTACACCTATCAGTTTATCTCAAATAAACCTAGCTTGCAGCTCACACTCATTAAATTGATATCATTCAACTAAATACCTGAATTGGTTCTGGACGCGTTACTTCAGTGTATAAGGAGGCAAAAAATCAAAATGATAATATCTTTTAGCATGTGTATTAGATGTTTTTAATATTGTTCAGTGCATTAATTACAGTATATGTACAGGTCTCAAATGAAAATAGCCTTGGCATTAAAATATAAAAGGTTTTCAGGTCCCTAAGGAGTTCATTATTTTAATGTGATAAAAAATCTACTTATAGATATATAGTATTAGGATCATTAAAAGCATTAAAATGTGAGATATCTATTAGCTAGATCTTACTGATAAGTCATATACAGCTAAAATGATGTTTATATTGATCTGAGCTTCACCTCATAGGGAGGAAGCAAGAGACATGTTTTATCATGCATACAATGCATATATGGAAAATGCATATCCAGCTGACGAACTTATGCCCTTGAGCTGTCAAGGGCGCTACAGAGGGGTAACACCTAATAGAGGAGATATAGATGATCCTTTAGGAAAGTAAGTACAAGAGCATAATTTAGATGGCTATTTTTTTTAACAATCCTTTATAGATGTATTTTTTGATAAATAGCAATTGGGCTGCTGACCATTGAATATATTTTATTCTGAGTAGTTTCATTATTATGTAGGGCAAGGTTACAGGAATATTAGACTAGTGAATCATTAAAAGATGTACGGTTGAGTTGAAAACAGTGAAAAAATATCATCACGGAAAAATTTTTTTATCAATGTTCAACATAACTATAATTTAATTTTATACTTATGTTCATTGCCTCAAAAATATGTTTTTCAGCTTTTCATTAACTTTAATCGACACTTTGGATTCCTTGGTCGTCTTAAATGACATGGAGGAATTTGAACAATCTGTGAAACTAGTTATTAAGGATGTAAATTTCGACAACGACGTGGTTGTCTCAGTTTTTGAAACCAACATTAGAGTAGTGGGGTGAGTCGCCCTATAGACTTTGAACTTTTTACCAAAAAATTTTTTCATAGGGGCCTTCTGTCAGCTCACATATTAGCAGACCTTCTGCAGCAAAGAGACGGCATAATGCCGTGGTATAAAGGAGAGCTACTAAGTATGGCCAAAGACATAGGTTATAGGTTGTTGCCTGCATTCAATACCACTACAGGCATTCCTTATGCTAGAGTATGCTTTTGGTAACATTTTAATGTAATTTGCATCCAATTTGTTTTCTAGGTAAATCTTCGATACGGTACTAAAAGCGACCGAATTGAACATTTACGTGAAACTTGTACTGCATGTGCAGGCTCTATGATCCTGGAAATGGCTGCTTTGTCTAGGTTGACAGGCGAACCAGTATTTGAGGAAAAGGTTAGTTTCATATACTCATAAGATTGGTCCTAATTTTACCATGTGTTAGGCGCACAAGGCCATGGATGAACTATGGAAAATGCGTCACCGCAGCTCAGACTTAATGGGTACTGTTTTGAACGTTCATTCTGGCGATTGGGTGCGCAGAGATTCAGGAGTTGGAGCAGGAATTGATTCGTACTACGAGTACTGCCTTAAAGCCTATATATTGCTGGGCGACAATAAGTACTTGCACAGGTTTAACCGGCATTATGATGCAGTTATGAAGTACATATCTCAAGGTCCTATGCTCCTTGACGTTCATATGCACAGGCAAGCAATTATTGCAACACTTCATTTGTAGTAATTGACATGTTTTGATTATTATTTCAGACCTCATACAACTTCAAGGAATTATATGGACGCTCTCCTTGCTTTTTGGCCGGGCCTGCAAGTGCTGAAAGGGGATATAAAGCCGGCAGTAGAGACGCATGAAATGCTGTATCAAGTGATGCAGAGGCATACTTTTATACCTGAAGCATTTACCACTGATTTCCAAGTTAATATAAGTTTTCTTAAGAATTATTGTTATATGAAAAGTGTTTTTTTTTTTTAGGTTCATTGGGGTAATCACCCATTGAGACCTGAGTTTCTTGAGTCTACATATTTCTTGTATAGCGCGACGGGTGATCCCTACTATTTAGAAGTGGGAAAAAATGTTTTAAAGAGTCTGCAGAAATATGCTCGTGTGCCTTGTGGCTACGCGGCTGTAAACGACGTCAGAACAGGTAAAATGTCATTATCGGAAATAGACTATAATAAATTAAAATTGTGCAAAATAATAACGTGGCAGGTGTTATTTTTCAACGAAGGTATGAAAGTTCTTCTTGAAGCCAGACTAAAAGTTAAAGCGGAGTTGTTATTCTGTCTTCGATTTATTTCATGTTTTTTGTAAAAAAAATAAATTTTCCTGGAAAATCATCACTTAGGCAAAAAGGAAGACAGAATGGATTCCTTTGTTCTATCTGAAACATTCAAATACCTCTACTTACTCTTTGCTGATAAAGACGATGTTCCTGTTAATTTGGACGAATTTATTTTCACCACTGAAGGCCACCTTTTTCCTTTGACTTTGTCGGACCATGGCCCTAATTCTACCAAAATGTTCTCAGGTATAATAACAGCTTTTGTTTCTTTACTATTACAATTTTATTTAAACTCAATTTTAGATTCGGAATTGGAGCATTCTCAGTACGCCATGTCATGTCCAAACACTCTGTCTTTGTTTCCTGGTGCAGTAAGAAAACCTTTGAAACATATGGTGGACGGAATGTGTCCGAGAAGAACCAATAAACGAAGGTGATTTAATTTCCTGTTGGTACAAAGGAACATTAAATTTGAATTATGCTTTTTAACCCAGAAATATCTTGTTTTTCAGGCTGACTGCAAGTGAATTTTCAGCTGCAAATATGAACCATTTGAAGGTTCTGAAAGAAATGGGAATCAACATTATTGCATTAACCGATGGGAGAGTGCAATTATTACACACTCCAACTGCGGTAATTACAATAAACTATAGTTCAAATGGAAAGATTAATGCTTTATATACAGGCCAGATCTACAATTGATGCAGAGGAAGGACTTTTATTCATGCAGGAAATGGCGGAATTGTCGAAAATACAATCGCAGCAGCCCGATCCTACCCCGCAAGTAGTTTCCTTCCCCCTCAAGGATGACACAATAGGAGGGAAAATAGAGGTTATAACCGTTCAAGTAGGGCCAGCACAATTTGGAGAAACACTAAAGGGTAAGAGGGAGTTTTCGCAGAGATTTTTTTGATTCTTGGTAAAGGACTCTCGACGTAAATTTACATCTTTTAGCTCTATTAAGAGACAGATTTCTTGACAAATGATGAATGTTTACACACTAAATTCCTTTCGAATAATTATTTAATATTTTTTTATGAAAACTCACTGTCTTACACGCAGACTTCTTTTATTTTGCCGAATCAACTATTTCTTTTGTCAACGGTATGCTCCTTTTATTATAAGTGTTTTCGTGATATTCCATTTATCTTTTGATTAATTATTTTATATTTTTCAAGATAAATTCAAAATATTAAAATTTTCCATATGTATATTTTCTTGATATTTTGACGAAGGAGCATTTTTTCATCTTCTGCTAAAATACTATATTTATTAATTCAGTTGTCGATTTTCTTCATAATATAATCGGATAAGCATATATGGCTCATTCGGAACTTTAATTTATTTATTGTAATTAGGCGACAAAACGATTAAATCTCGAGCAGTTAAGTTCTCGCCTTTCAACGGATGCAGCGATTTGGACGACCTGCAAAGACCCATTTTGGCCAAAGGCGCCATTGCAATCATGAAACGCGGGGATTGCATGTTTGTTGATAAAGTAAAAAGCAGTTTTCAGTTTATTCCTCAAATCTATTCTATTCATCTTTATTAGGTCCGGAGGGCTCAAAAGTTCGGCGCAGTAGCCGCTATTGTAGTGGATAATGTCCCGGGCAGCAACGCTGGCAATTCCCCCATGTTTTCTATGTCAGGAGATGGCACTGATGACGTAAGAATCCCCGCAGTTTTTATGTTTGCGCAAGACTCTCAAAGGTTACTTAAAGCACTGTACTTAAATCCCATGATGGAGATCACTATTAGAGAAATGGCGGAAGTCAGGAGTTTAGAGAGCGAAGAGAGCATGTTTCAGAAACTAAAAGTAAGTGAATTTTTTGAGTTTTTATATTTTGATGAAATCTGTTATTAGTTGTCAGTGCAGGAGTTCCTGAATAAGCATACAGGAATTGTAATGGGTTATGAAAAAACATTGGAAGAGGGCGTATTTAGGGCTTCTATTGGCACTGAGAAGATCAAAGTCACTTTAGAACAGCACAAACTTATTCAACTTCCTCCAATTACAGGTAAATTTTTCTTCAACGTTGTATGTTATCATTAACTAAACTTTTTACAGAAAAACCCTTCAACTCCCACTGGTCTTACGTAACGAAGCAGTTGCTAAAAACTTTACTCCAAACAGAAAACAAAGAAATATCAATTCCCTTAACAATGATGAGGATTTACTACAAAACCTTGAACCCCGAAGGGACGCACATAGATGATCCTATAGAACAAACTAAATGGCTGCTTGGCGAACTAACTAAACAATACCATGCAAAGGACGACGATTTGGTATCTGCAGCTCCTGCCAGCGAAACCTCAATTTTAGCCAATATAGAAAAAGTGGCAGAGGAGATCAGAAATCTCAGGAACGATCCAGTTATCAAGGGGGATAAAGAGTTCGAGCAGTTATCCTCGTTGTTGCTAATGCACAGTAAAAGTCAACTACTTCAATTGATGGAAAATAGGAACCTGTTGGATGCTTTGTCAGGTTTAGACGTGGAAATTAAGGAGGGGGTTGAGGATGAATTGGTGAAGAGCGAGAAAAAGAAAGTTTATTCGGAGAATAAAGTTGAAGGGCAGGTTGCGAGGATGCCAGATGAGTTGTGATAGAGTTAAATGTGATATTTCTTTTACTTTAAATTTGTCTTAAGAGAAAAATATTGAGAACTGTAGGTGAGGAGTCTCTTAATCATATCAGCGGGAAGTGTTAAAAGCAGTCTTCCATAAGTTCAGACGAGATATTCGCCAGATATTAAAGTCGGGGAATATAGATTTTCTTCTTGTTTTACCTGGGCGATCATTTTTTTTTTATCACCGTGTACGTATGTTTATCCAACTCACCAATTCACAAAACAAATCATAATTTTCCTTTTATCATTTTGCTTCCTGTATAATATATGATCTCTTAATCAATTTCGTGTTACTAGTGATTATTCTTATCGAAGACATCGGCATAAAATTCTTTCCGAAACTACCCGAATATTGGTCAATTTCTGTAGGAAATTTCACGCAGAATTTATTTTCCTACTCTATTGTCGATACTGCCTTTATCATGAAGTTTCCAATTTAGGTGATGGGACGTAAATCATTATATGGGCAATTTTTTTGCAAAAAATTGACGGAATTAGCAATTTTATTTAATCATTATTTATTGTCGTGGCAGGTTAAATGGCAAATTTTTAAACTTAACTAATTGTCGTTGTAATATAAGCTGTATTAATATTGCTTGTACAGAGATCTAATGTATTAAATGTATAAAATCATAAGAAATATTTTTATATAACTATATAAATATAGGGTAGGTACTATTAGAACCGAAACTGATACTTTGTTATTTATATGAATTGTAAATAAACTATTACTTTTCAAATCCAGCATTGTTTATTTCAACATGACTCACAAAACATTCCTGCTTGAATTTCTGATTGTGAATTAACGTTTAGACCGTAATTTTTCTCCATCTTTAGAGTCCTTGGATGTATTCAGCATGTTGCAATTGCAGCTACTTTGTATACACCTAGGTTTGATGAAGCTCATAAGTAGATTGATGGGTTACCCAATATCCTTCATCCATTTTTAGATAGACACGCAAACCTGTCAGATTACAGTGAATAGGTATCTCCTGCACCTTATTTATTCAAGGTGCTGTAAAACGTAGCTCAAAGCATTGTAGTGCAGATTCTACGCCCAAAAACAAAAAAAAAATATAAATTAAGGTTAAAAAGTTTATTTACTCGTCGCTAAACAATATTCAAAAAATATGAATGGTAAAAATAAGACTACATCATTAACAGTCAATAAACCCGATTTATGAATCCACCATTTAATCAACGCTGTCCCGAAATAAAGCCCTTGATGATCTCCTTATGAATAATAAATCTTAAATCTTTAAACCCGCGAACTTTAAGTACAGAGTTCGACATTGAGAAGACAAACCAATCTAAAGATATGAGTTAAAACTAAGTAACAACAAACCTCTTTCATTTTTATCCACTCTAAATAACGCTACTCTTTGATTTATTGAATAATTGTACGTGAAGCTGATGCATGTCCGCTAAGGCCGTTTCGATTTTCAGAGCGAATCGGTGACAATCCTGAGAAATAATCAATCAATTGCAGAAATAACGAGGACGGTTTAAGCTCTTACCGTCGTTGGACAACTCTTTTTGTTTGAAATATGGAAGAACAATAAATCCTCTCCTGCGATTATATAGGAGACGCCGTACCCATCGTCGGCCACAGGCCCAAAACCCCCTCCTGCAGATATACATTTTGGGTGTTTTTTGAGATCCATCCTCTTAGTTTGTCCGTGAGGCGTTTGTGATGTCGACAACCTCCATGGATCACTCAACACCTCTTTTAAGAAGGGTGATTCTACTTCCAGGTATTTAGAAACGACGAATAGGCAGAAAATATGTCTGTCAATACCTTTACCGCACATCGCATCTTTTACTGCCCTCTGAAATATCAGAGAGATACTTAACCCAAAATGTTTAAAATGAATCTTACTTGGTGTGTTTCACAGGCGATTCTCAACAGCCTAATCTTCTCTTCATCAGGTACGTTCCGATCTTCCATGGCTCTCACCCAATTGGAAGACTCTTCAGTACAGGGTCTCACCGTTTCGGTTCTGCCTTCCCTATACAGTCTCGTCATTGTCGCTTCGTAGGTCAGGCAAAACTTGCCGGCGTCTCGGAAATAGGCCAACTGCAGGGCCATTTGAATGTAGGCGTCTGGGCTTAGTTTGCAACCTTTCATAAATCCTGAAATAGCATTATATAATAACAATTTATAGGAAGATGCTAAGGTGCACATGCCTTTGCCATATCGATCGTGAACGTATATCCGAAGATCAAAGTCTTCAATCAGTTTATTTGCTATATCTAAACTGGCCTGGATGTCGTTTTGGCACTCGAACTTGATATGCCAGTTTAATCTGCTTGGGGGTGGAGGGGTGAATTCTGGGTTACCTAAAGTGTTGCCGTTGGTATCGAATCTGAACCGGAAGAAGTAGTTAATTGCGTGTAAAATAAGATGATATAGGAGGATAGCCCAACAAATATTTGTTTTACGCCAGAGCTTCAATAGATGGCATCTAAAAGGTGCATTTGATAAATAAATATGTAATTCTTCATATTATGCAGTAAAAATATGTATTTGTAGAGTCTCCATGTGTATCATCTTATCTTGCATTTTTTAATATAAAATAGATGTTTTGCAGTTAACAAAATGTTTAGTTTCATACATCTTAACCACGAAATATTACACAAATAGCAGAGGTTAGCAGAGTCTAGTAGAACATGCCAATAACTATAATTGCAAATTACTTTATGAACACTTTTAGTATGCTACATTTGTAGGTCTTTAAACTGTAAATAGGGAATAATTCATCATTATGTTCTCAAAATTTCTCTTATTACTCAAAAAGTAACAAAAATCACTACAACTGACCAAAGAAATAATGCGTAAGCCAAAAATGCATACTTCTAAGCGATTTTTCTGAAAACTGACACTACTGAAAAACGAAGAATTGAATAAATAATTAACTAGCAAGTTTATTTCTCACATTTTTTGAAATCTCATATGCAAAAATGAAAAATAAAGGAGAATTTAAGCAAAATCTTTACCGTAGGGTTTCAGCTTCTTCAAGCAAAATATATTCCAAGCAGTGCGCAAGAATCGGAGCGTCAGACCTACAAAGTTGAAACCAACAACAAGAGGGTAAAAATCCAGCCACCGATGTCAGTTAGGAGAAGAACAAAAACTAATGGTTTTCTACTAAAATTAAATTGCTCAAGGCGCAAAAAATATATGTACAAATACGATTATTAACAGGCTAAAACCATAGGGAAGCAAGCAGCTAAGAAAGGTACAAAGTATTAGTTAAAAACGCTTGGTGAACATAAAAATTACCGGGGATCATAAGATTCTTCTGTAACCACCCATTCCCAAAGGTGGGACACCACAGCTGCGTCTGCCCTATAATTTTGAAGTTATGGCATTGAATTGAATCACAAAAAACAGTTCTAAATCTCAGTTCTCAATTAAATAACTTGCTCACCAAGAATGCTCAGCATTAAATCCCAATCTACCATTGCTTCCTATGCACAATGTAAATGACTTATCAAACCATCTATCATACCCTCGTCCATGAAGCAAAACTTTCCCATATCTGTCCAATTTTGAGGGATCGTCCTAGAAACATCACTGGGTTTCACAGCATTAACACATATTTAGTTCTTTACCATGTCAAATTCATAAGGAAAATCATCCAAAACAACTACAAAAGCTGCTTTCTCAATGGCGTCCAGGGAGATCCTATTAACACCCTTTGAAAAATATTTGTCCCTAACATAAGCCCAATGCTTTCTAACTCCTGCGGTCAAAGCAGCTAGTTTTTCTTCACCTGGTTGTGGCTGTGATTCGTCTTTGAGTATTTGTTCAATTTGCCTTAAAAAAGACTTTTCCATTACAGCTCTTTCTTTATTTGAGAGCTTACATTTGAATTTCTGCAGGTCTCAAAATTCTTCCTCTGTGATAGATGAAAACTTTAAAATACCTCCCCTTATGATACACCACTATGTGCGTACTATCTGGACAATGTAATATTTTATCAGCTTCTGTTCCTGGGACTCTTGTGGTGTTAAAAATCCGCTCGTACTGCCAGTTACAGAGAGGTACTAGGCCATGAATAAGGATAGGATCTAATTCCTGCCTATCCAGTAATCTACAAAATTCTTTTCTAAAAGTCTCTTAATCCAACATTTATGAAAATACCTTCGAAACATTAGGAGAGAGTTGATAATTGAGCCAGCTCTTGCAGCTTGATTAGTGGTGGGATGTAACATTATAGCGTCAATTCCATAGAAATTTGAATTAATCATCAATGGGTATCTGCCCCTCAAATAAACATATTCCTCCCACCAATCTGAGACATAATTTGACGACCACCAGGATTTTAGAACAAGATAGCGTTGCAACTTTCTGCCAATGCCGTTTTCAAATTCGGCGGCGAGTGTCACCATTTTGGCATGGGCTGAGTCATCAAGTAGCGGGCGGACGCTTTTAAGGTACTGAAATCGTTCTATCACGCATAAAAAAATGGACAAAACGCTTGAGACCTCACCCTCGTCACTGTGTCATGAAGAGAAGGTAATGGTAGTCTAGGCAAAGAACTCTGATAGCTATACAACTTAGGGGTATTCCACCCTCCTAAAACTTTAACCATACCAATCCAAATCTTTGTTATAAATGAAGGTTTACTGTCTTTAGTTTGTAATTCGTACATCCATCGTTTGTACATAAACAGCATTTTTAAGGAATACCGTAAGAGGTAGACTCCAGATAGCCAGTAAGTTAGGGAAGATAATGCACAGGCACCTAATTGCCAAGGTATAGTTTGCCTGTAAGGGATTGATTAAAGGGAAAATTTGAGTTTCAGAAAATATTACTCACGAGGGACATATGCTTAGAATTTTGGGAGCCAAATTTAAAGGCACCTTGAAACCATTGAGGTGCATTGCAGACACCAGTCCTATTATTATGCATAAATAGCTGTAATGGCCCGGGTAGATGCCATTATGAACATTGTTCTAGCAGAGATATTTATCATACATGAAATAAAGTTATTTGTTTACTTACCAGCAATCTTGCTATCCTCTTTTTCCATGATCTTACTCCACTTTGCCATACCAAGTGCAAAACTTCTCTGTCCAGATTTACATCCCAGCCTTCATGGGTAATAGAAAAGGAAAAGGCTACTGCTGCATGGGCTTCCGCCATGGCTTGCCTAGTTTAGACTAACCCTCTGCTAAAAAAGTAAATAAAAGGTTACAATGTAAGCAGATTTCTCAGGCACTATAAGAGGTGACTGCTAGAAAACAATATTTTATTAAGGATATTTTCTTCAGAACTTCAAACCTTGGAACTTGTAACATTTGGGAAATGAGAGGAATATGTAAAGGGATTTCAATACAGATTTTGAGACTTTAATTCACCCTGTGGTTGAGATTATTCAAAAATTCTAATAAAGAATGTGATGGTGGGTTTGAAGGAGTACCATGCAATTTTAGTGATTGTTCACCTGGAATGCCACTTGGATTGCTTAATAGATTCAATGAAATACGTGTTAACAGTACCTTCTAAAACTTAATTACAAAGGGCAAGCTCTTAACCCCACTGAAAAGATTATTCTAATGAAACAAGAACAGAAAAAAATCCTGTCTTAAGTAAACAAGCTTTGTACGTAAGCATACATTCATATGTCGTCGATTGTGGAAAACAGAAACTTCTATCGAATAAGTTAATGAAACAGTGCTGGGTTTGTGTAGACTTAACAGGTAGAATTACAGAATAAGAATAATTAACCTTAATGATTCGTTTGAATTAATAAATTTGCGATTATAATTAGTGAAAGAAAAAAAATTTCTCCTCACCTAAAATTTTCTACAAAAATCAAAACAATACATTTGACAACCGTGGCAACATTCCATATAGGCGGTGTTGCTACTTTATGCGTTCCAGTTTCATATTTAGACATGTTTAATGTATAGGTTACTGAGTTCAGAACCCATAGTCCTTTTCATGGTCAGGAGTAACAAGTGTGGTGGCTTCGGATGCTCAAATTCTGATTTTTACATTGTCGACCACAAACTTAACAGTAAATACCGTTAACGTGTAAAAATGATCAACTTTAAACATTGACATTCCATCGATTGTATAGTGTTTTGTCCAGTGTCAATGTCCATTTTTCCCATATCCAATATTCTCCAATATTGTCCAATATTGTCCAATATTGTCCAAATTGTTGACTGTGCACGAGAATCCATTGTCCAGTTTTTTGGATTTAATTTTACTGTGCATCTTTCAAGGACTCTCTCCCTCATTGTCCCTGTTGCATTTTTCAACTGCAATTTCAATTTAGTCAGTTTACAAAATTGGGAAAGTCGGTTATTGTCCTCGGTCAGTGACTCAAGCCTTCATTATTATTCCATTAAATCTTCATTGTCTGTTTAAGTCATTGTTTTTCTTCATTGCTCTTCAAAATACCATCACAGACTTGTTTCTCAACTTCATATGTTCTGGATTATATCCAGAGACCTCCAGATTTGCATCAGATACATTTATCCAGTTGTAAAGTGCTTTCTACCCCAACGGAAAATGGCAGGCACTAGTGATCGCCACTATCACAATGATACAAGCAGTGATACTGAAGATTATACAGATGATAGACGAAGAAAGGTTTTCAAAAACAGAATCAGGTAAGATGTTTGTTCTCTTTGAAGGTTTTGCATCCCCCTCATTTTGAATCAATAGTAATATTAACATAAACTTCTTTAGAATTTAGAACACTCTATTGTTTTATGAATTCAGCAGTGTAGGTGCATATTCCTTCTCTTTTGAAATATTTGGAATAGTTGGCAAAAACTTTAACTGAATGGTCTTGGAGTGCATATTTAAACCAAGTTTTGTTGCATACTACTTTGTTAGAGGTGAAAGCATGTATTGAATACTATAAATGAACTGCCCCAGATTGGTACTGAATGCTATAATAGATAATGGCATATTCAGAGAACAGATTGTGTTCAGCCAAAGTTTAAACCCACATACAATGTTGAGATAGTTCAGAACTGGTACTATACTAATTTACCTTGAGATATTTCTCCCTATATGTATGAAATTGTTACTTGAAACTTCCAAAATATCAACTGCAAAAATTGCAAACTTTAAAAAATTTCATTATGGTTTCTGAATATGGTATTGAGCTTTATCCTACATAAATCTATATGAAAACTATCAAAAATATATTTAATATACATACCTGTAAATTTTTAAACTACATATATTTTGGTTTCTTCAAACCTTGCAAAATTTATACCTGAATTTGTGTATTCACTCTCAGTAATGTTAAACAGACACATTTGTACCTAATTCCATCTCTGTTAAGTATTTCATAAAGTTCTTTATATAAGTGGACTTTTTGATGAGAATTGGCCTTGTCCTTTTACTTACAATTGTTGGTCATCTTGACTTTTTGTAGGTAACATTTATATTTCCGCCTACTTTATAGTTTCTAATCATAACCTATTGGGTGACAAGAACATATTGAAGTCCTTTCCTTCATTATTCTGAGAACTTTCAGGAGGAAATTTTCAATATTCTGGTTTTAGATATTTTTTTGCCATGTCCAGTACCAAAAGTCATTTTTATCATATTAGCAGGGTATGTTAATGAATGTGTTCTGCTTGTAATAGAAGTAAAATAATAAGTAATGAAATTTTAATTGATGATGAGTAGTGACCAATAACATTCTTCATTTTAAGAAATTCTTGTATATAAATAAGCTTTGAGGAATAGTAAATTGTCAGCGAAGTAAGTTAAATAAACAAATAAATCATTTTGTAGGTTCAAAGGATTTAACATTTTTATGACATAATCCTTTAAAGCGCGTAAAAACAATAATATTTAGATGGATTTCTTAAAATCTAGGAACGACGTTGAGAAATAATTTTTTTATTAAAATTATAACATGTTTCAGATTACTGTTTTCCAGATCCTAATGGTGTTTGAAGTATAGACCACCCAGCATGCACCTTGGCATATACTTTACCCCTAAGTGTTTACTTTTTTGTGACTGTCTATGATATGATATTGGTTTTTATTTATTAAGTAGTTATGATTATGATTAGTAGCACTCACTTGTGTAACTTTAGAACATAAAATGCTTTGTAAGAATATTTTTCTATTGTTATCTGTTTATAGTGATAAAGGCAAAATTGATAAGTAGTTTTTGTGATTCAGAGGAAAAAAAATGTTTTCAAAATAAATTTTCATAAGAACTTTAAAAAGGTGAGTGTTATAAAGCAGAATTGGAAAGCTATCAATTTTCAACATTTCTGCATTTTGTAACCCAAATTTATGCTTACCATTGAGATCTTAAAAACAGGGAAAGGTGTATACTTAGTTGTAAAACTGTATGAATGGTTCATGGATAAAAGCATTCATCACAATTTTAAACATTGCTCTTTTATTATAGATCTCGAGGTTTGCTTCAAACTGTAGTCATCCAATCCAAAACTGGACAAATGGGCATCCCTCCACTATCTCCACAGCAACACCAAACGGCTCCTCTTTTCCCTAATGACGATCGCGTTACTTTAGTGGTAGACAGCACTCGATTTGTTGTCGATCCCGCCCTCTTTGTGGCTCACCCAAATACCATGCTTGGTCGAATGTTCAGGTAATTTTCACAACCATATTTTCCTTCTGTTTATACCTAAACTTTTTTTTTGTACTCTAGCTCTTCTTTGGACACACATCCGAATGAGAGGGGTGAATATGAGGTAGCAGAAGGTATTCCAGCTTCAGTATTTCGGTCTATTTTGGAATACTACAAGGGAGGTCTGATCAAATGCCCCCCTTCAATATCTGTTCAAGAGCTGAGAGAGGCTTGTGATTATCTGCTCATCCCCTTTGATGCTTCTACAGTTAAATGTCAAAACTTAAGTGAGTTTAACTTCAACTTTAATTAAATGATATTGTGATTTGCAACGTTTCTAGGGGGGCTTTTGCATGAATTATCAAACGAGGGTGCTCGCTGCCAATTTGAAGTTTTTCTCGAAGATCTAATTTTGCCTTTGATGGTTAATTCAGCCCAAAGGGGCGATCGGGAGTGTCATATTGTAGTTTTACTTGATGACGATACTGTTGATTGGGATGAAGAATATCCCCCTCAGATGGGGGAAGAATATAGTCAGACCGTGAATAGCACTGCAATGTATAGGTTTTTCAAGTATATTGAAAACCGAGATGTGGCCAAACAGGTGCTCAAAGACAGAGGTCTGAAGAAAATTAGGTTGGGAATTGAAGGATACCCTACCTACAAGGAGAAAGTGAGGAAACGCCCCGGTGGCAGGGCTGAGGTGATTTACAATTATGTCCAAAGGCCTTTTATCCACATGTCATGGGAGAAGGAAGAGGCAAAGAGCAGACACGTGGACTTTCAATGTGTAAAATCCAAGAGTGTTACAAATTTAGCTGAGGCAACTGCAGATCCAGCTTTGGAGTTAGATGCAAGAGGTAAGTTGATAGCAAAACATTGATAGGTTTTAGAAAATATTATTCAATAGGTAATCCTATTATCACTGCCACCATCGGAGACCCGGCTCCTGTTGATATGCCCGCTTTAGATAATGAGGAAGGGGCAGTCGGAGGCATCCCTGATCTATTCCCTGCCAACAATTTACCACCCGACGATCCTAACGTTTAAGCCATCATTGTTTATTTCACAGGTTTGCCACAATTGTATAATGTTTGGTGCGATGTACCTATTGCTTGGAAGAGTGTCAACAAGAGAATAAACATATCAGTTGTTAATTTCAGTTGCTTGGACGGGGAATTGGCTGGAGATGTTTAGGAGAAATAGTTATAAAACAACGATTTCTAGAGGTCTATACCACCTAAAGTTTTGCGCTTTTGAATGTTGTTTGTTACACTTTTGACTGAAATTTTATAAAACTTTCGAATCCTCACACAAGTCTTCTACAACACTACTGTGCTCGGAGTTCTATGTGTAGTTCAGTTTCCCATTGGATTATTGTAAGTTAAGTGATATAAGAGTTTTCCACTTATATTTTCCTTAGGCAATTAGTGTGCAGTTATTGGGATGTACTACTAGACTGAATGAGAATTTATTATTTCAGTAATATAACGTGTTATTTGGCTGTGTATTTAAGTGTTCAGACAGAAAATTTCTTTACATTAACTTTTACCCCATTGAACTGTGACTTGGTGTCTATAGAACACAATAAATCATATGTTACCCTGTACATGCGATCCGGAAATTCATTAATTTACCGTTTTTTTCCTGTGATAATATAACAACCAATTTTGCATAACTAATTTATTTTTTTATCTTGTCTTATTTCTTTTGTATGTTTGTATGTGACCTTTTGTCCACTACAAATATATAATACTCTTATTAAAAAAAAATAGTTTTATTAATTACAATAAAATAGTTCTAGCATTACTCCTATTTGCTTAAAGGCTCCTGTATTCTAAAACAATCACTGACAATTTTCCACTTATCCCCCTGAGCTGTGACAATGAAATTTTGTTGGAATGTTTTTGGCGTTTTGTCTTGAAACTTCACAGTACCACTGGCCTGAATCATGAATGTTAACTGCCCATTAACAGCACTATCTGCAAAGCACATTTATTGAGTTCAAAGTCTTAGTGGAAATACTACAGACCTAATATAGGTTGTGCATCCAATGTCACTAGAGTGTGATCGGAATATGGTAGGTTGCTGATGAATGTTTGTATGTTTTTCTTGCCTTTGACTCCATTCCCATTCCATGACAATAGTCCCGTGTCCAAGTAAAGCCTTTCCATAAGCTATATGTCAATGGAGGTTGAAAACTGCCTCTATGTATAAATATAATAGTGCTACTTACTTGTCGTCTTTTGTCTGTGGTTTCATAATAGAGTTTAGTGAATTCTTCAGCTACTCGGCAGGCTTGGTCGATTTTCGCTTTCAACTATAGACGTAAAGAGAATCACAGGTGAAATAATTAAATTAATAAGAATATTTCTAGAGACAGGTTTATTAAAGTAATTGTGTAATGTAATGTGTCTTTCCAAATCTATGATATTCTGTCACAAAATTTACCTCAATATTGGCCATAATTTTAACAACTGCTCATAGAAACCAGATTAGAAGTATAATTTTTGTTTTTGAAATTAGGAGGCTTTCAAGGTGTAGTGTTGATTATTAATTAATTAATGAAAGTCAGTGTTACAATTAAATAAATAAATCTCATAACCTCACAATCGCGTTTCTCGTTTAACTAATCACTAAATTGCTTGCAGAATTACTCCTATTCCCATACATTTATGTTTTATCAGAGCGCATTGTTTTTATCCTTCTTCTTTAACTTAGCTAAAAAAGGACAAGAAGTAAGTGATGGCGAACAGTTACTTGTCATTTATACATTTTTTGAGCGTGACGTTTTTCAGCATTTTATGAGGTTAAAAAGCCTTTTTCCGAAATTTTACTTTGTGAATTTTAACAAACATAAAACAGACAAAAAAATCACTAAAATACGTCGTGAATTGCATATTTTTGTTGAGCGAAAGTTTTATTAGAACCATTACTTGACAATCCTCAAAATAAATATGAGTGAAAAAGCAGGAGACTGGTGTTTAATAGAAAGCGACCCTGGAGTCTTTTCCGAACTGATTCGCGAATTTGGTAAGCAATTGCACGGCGCCCAAATCAAATTTCAGCTTCTTTGATTGCAAACATCCATCGTTGGATTTGCAGGATGTAAGGGGATCCAAGTTGAAGAGATGTGGAGTTTGGAGGACAACCTCTTTGTCAACCTTCGGTAAGTGAAAAAAAAAATTGTGCCCATAACCAAAAAGAAAAACAAATTTCAGCCCTATTCATGGCTTGATTTTCCTTTTCAAATGGACAAATGATACATCAGAGCCAAGTGGCTCACTTGTTCAAGACAACAGGCTAGACAAGATCTTTTTTGCCAAACAAGTAATAGAAAATGCCTGTGCCACTCAAGCAATCTTAAGTGTTTTGCTCAATTGTCGCCACCCTGATGTCAAACTAGGCCCTACTCTCACAGAACTGAAGGATTTCTGCCAGGGCTTTGATGCCAACATGAAAGGCCTGACAATCAGTAATTCCCAAGTGATTAGTTCTGTTCACAACTCATTCGCGCGACAGCAAATCTTTGAATTCGACCCCACTTTCAGTAAGAAGCAAGAAGATGCCTATCACTTTATTAGTTATGTTCCCATTGATGGAAGGCTGTATGAGTTGGATGGACTAAAAGAGGGACCTATTGACTTGGGTGCCATTCCTGCTGATACAGAATGGACTGATATTGTTAAGCCTATTATTGAGAAGAGGATGAAGAGGTTAGTTTTTTTTATTTGCAAAAAAATGTGTTTTTAACTAGAGGATGTGCTCAGATATAGTGAGGGAGAAATCCACTTCAATTTAATGGCGTTAATTAGCGATCGCATAATGATGTATGAGCGCAGAATGGAAGATGTGCAGAAAAAAATCGATGCAGGCTCCACTGAAGAAAGTTACAAAAGTCAGATCAATGATTGTAAGTTGCTGATACGAGAGGAGGAGACCAAAAGGAATCAGTATAGAATAGAGAATATTAGGCGAAAGCACAACTATTTGCCCTTGATAGTGGAGATTTTGAAGCTGCTGGCGAAGGAGGGAAAACTTATGCCTTTGTATGAACAAGCAAAAGATAGAGCTTTGAAGAGGCAAAAAGTGAAAAATTAATTTTCATATTTTTCTTGAGTAATTTCAATTAATACATTTTTTTACTGCATTTGAGGTTTTTTTTCATCTTGCTTTGACTATTTTTTATTTTGAGGCACATGGTTCTGTCATTGAGACACAATCTATGTTTTACTTAAATTAAGTAAAATGAAATAAACTTTATCTGAGTGCTCTTTTTTAATTTTCGGAAAACTTAACTCATGTGACGTAGCCGACCAATCTTGCATGTGTGTTTCCTAGGCTTTTATATCAAGACATTATGGTTGCTCAATTTTTTTCGTGGACTTTTTTTAGAAGTTTAAGGAGTGATGGTGTTTCATGGGTGGAGCGCTTCTTTTCACCCCCCCAAATTTTTACTATATCCAACCGGTTTCGCATAAAATGGATGCCGTGTTCGAATAACCGCATACGTGACGGAAGGTTATCATTAACCCACATTTTCTGTCGTTCAAGATTAATTTATTTGAAACAAACAGTTGCGTCCCTCTGTTTTCAAACATAGTGGATTCTTTCCTGGAACTGCGAAGACCTATCGTATACATAAAAGCGCTTAGTGAAACGCTATAAGTGCTCTTGATTGTTTTTCTCACATTATGATTAAATTAAAGGCACTTCGTGCCGGCTCATTTCTTTAAACTTATTCAACCCTTCTTTGTTGCACTCCTCAAAATAAACTAAATTTTTCCCATTGGTTAACCATTTTGTTAACCTCGGAAATCGCTCGGGATCAATTGCAAACGCCACCTCCTCTATAGTGGTAATTATAGCTAAAAGGGTGAGGTCGGCAATAGTGAGGTCCTCTCCAGCAATCCATGGCTTATCCTTCAGGAAAATATCCAAAATTCCCAAGTATTCAAGAATGCTCTCTTTGGATTCGTCTGTGACTTCGTCTGCTACTCCTGCCAATACTGGGTGCTGCAAGAATTGAGATGTGGGTGCATTTGAGATGATATATTATATTTACTTACAAACGCATCTTTGCACTTTTCAAATAGGAGATTGTCGAAATGCAGGCGTTGAGTGATTAGGGCGCATTTTTTCACGTCGCTTTTGGGGTACAAAGAGTCCTCTGTGGCGTATTGCCCAACGAGATAAATGGCAATTGCGTGACTGTCCCAGATTGAGAAATTTTCAACCGGGTCTATCAAAAGCGGTACAGTGTGTTGGGGATTTATCTATTAATAAGAAGTAGCTTTTTATCCAAAATGTTTTGATGCGAGCATGTATTCTTTTAAAGTTACACGTTATGTTAAGTCAAGCTTGACCAATTCGCAGCCGCTCTTATTATGCGCAGAACGCTGCGTTGACTTTCGATAATGCGCTTAATCTATACGCACCTCTAACATCTCCTCTGTCCTCAAAAACTCCCTCTCCACTTCTTCAAGCTCCAGCTCCAGTCCAATGGCTTTGGCCACCATAAGAACTGCTCTGCAGGTGGGGCTCATTGGAAAGTAGTACAATTTTGGAGCCATAACTGTGGGTAGGCAATAAATGATTATTTGATTGATTTTTGTGTGGGACCTCTGATTTACCTTCTGCTGCTTGGGCAAAAATGGACTAGAAGGGATTAAGCTGATTCGGCTAAGAAATCGACCCATTGATTGAGACAAAAGAGACGGCTAAACTGTATTGCGTTTGCCCAGGATAATTTACCATTATTTCTGTATGTATTTTTGTAACCCTGGAAAATGGTCTTGAAGCTTTATGTGACTCGTCATCGATCTAGATTTAGGAACGATGGAAATCTTTTTCGATAGAAAACATGATTTATTATCCAAATAACAATAATAATCAAAAGTGCTCAATGGCTGCTGACTCTTCCACGTCTCATTATACAGGGTGCTTAGAAACATTAGTACAAAGCTTAAGGGAGTGAAAGAAGAGTTCAAAATAGTAGGAAAAGTTTCTATGAATAATGATCCAATTGTGCACCGTTACTGAGATATGGCCCTCCAAAAGGATTCTATAAGTTGGATATTTTGAAAAATATCATTCTTTCTAATAGAATGAAAATTGTAAATAATAATCATACCATAAGAGCCATAAGAGCCTTTAACTATCGTAATTTTTATAAAAATTGAATATAAATAAAGGATTATTACCTATAATTTTCATTCCATTACCTTAATCAGAAAGAAAGTTATTTTAAAAAATATTCAAATGATGGGCCCCTTCAAAACACATCTCAGTAAGGATGCACCTTCGGATTAATATTTATAGAAACTTTTTTTACAATTTCTAGTTCTATTTTCGCCTCTTTAAGTTCCGTATTAACTTTTCTAAATACCCTGTATTTGTGCTTTAATAAAGTTTGTTAACCCTCAACAAGTAGTCTCAAACCACGAAAACTGCATGCAAACAAAATAAACATTTCCAAAGGTCAATTCAACTTATCTCAAGAAACATAAGGCTCAAGTGCTCATTCTCGATCAGATCCACAAACTTAAGTTCCATAATTATCTCCAGCGCCTCGGCGGTGATAAGTACAGTTGTACAGGGGGGGGCTCAACACAGACCCGTACGGGATGATTGGCATCTGTTTAATCAAAATCTCTATGAATAAGAGTAAAAGCGGCTTCATTAAGCACGCCAGCGTTGTAGCTGCTATTATGCTGTGGCTGTTAATTTGTTATCTTTGTTTTCTCTATTTTTAAGTTTCAAATAGGAGTCTACGTGAGTGCTTGATATCTAATTAGTGAATTAGTATATCAATTTCCACGTTGTAGCTTGTTAAAATCATTAATAAAAATTTACTAGAGAGATACTAATCAGTATTAAGGACTTTTCTGGATAAAATTTTCATAAACATGGTAACACTTAAAAAAAGTATGAATCCAGGATTCCACTTGTAATTTACTTGAAAAAAGAGTTGCGAATAAAGTATACAAAAATCGCTTTTACCATAAAGCTACTGTAGTAAGGGGTGCATAAAAGTAATTAATAATTCTTTGTATGTATCACCTAGTTTTGGGTCATTTCTAAGCCGCCAAATTTAAATGAATTATACCACGATGTACGTATAGTTGCCTATCCAATATGCATCAAATATACTTAAATGCGTTATCCCGGACGTTGTTATCTAATATCGCACAGTGGGGGGAAATGTCTATTTCATAGGTCAAAATAAATTTTTGCTTCATATACTATCACAGAGGCAATAATTTATCAAGGTTTTTTGGATAAAATTCCAACTTCAATCAACTTTGCGAATAAATTTCAAATCAGGATTCTACTTGAAATTTGCAGTAGGTAAAGTTTACTCAAATTACTTAGACCTTCTTATGTTGTCTGTCTGAAGATAAGATTTAACGGAGTGTACTCAAGATTTATCTGAATTAGAAAAACTAATATACTTCAGGGCAATAAATTATCTTCTAAGTGATCGTATTGTTTAATTTACATTATTTACTAATCTATCACTATCGGTTATAACAAATCTGGGAGAGATGTACATAGGTAACTTTTTTGGTCCCTTTTACTAAGCAACCATCTCTATTTAGATTATATAATGCAATTCTTTAACTGATGGTTTTTGGTAAGGCAAACAGGATATTGCCATTTAATTATTTCGTTGTTACAATAAGAATAATGGAAAAATACATGTGATTCCTATTGTGGTAATTTTTCGTGCACTTACAATGGAAATTTCATTTATTTTAATCGAAAAGTGGAGAATCAATACTATCGGTTTACGGTATTAGTGGGGACTCCCCCATGAGGTGTTTGCTTTCAAGCTACATTCAGTGCTCTGGTAGTGCTTAATAAATAGGGTTCCCGTAAAACGAACTGAGATACAAAAAAAAAACAATTCAATCCAGGTGCATATTGTTGCGAAACCATGAGGTGGTTCCCAGAACGATGAATTCCTGTATGAGACTGCGCAATGAAAATCAATCCCTCAATCGACAGCGGTTAAATGTGGTGCCGGCGAAATGCTAAGACATTTTGCCATTTTGATATACAGGGTGATTCAATATTCAGTACAAGTATTTTAAAAGATTATTTTTGAGGTCAAAATAAGACTATTTCTTCGTATAAACCGGCGCTCTAAAATGTATTCTTTTAGAGCTAGAGTTATCCAAAGTTGGGTGAAAAAAATCGATCGTGTCAAATGGTGATCACAGTTAGTGATCACATTCCATGATTATTTAAAGGCCCTTGTTTTTTGACGTCCTAATTTTTGCTTAAAAAATTATGTAATCTAATATCTAAAGGGTTGGAGGTGGAGTCTACACTTTGCATAGCCTACATTTTATTTTTCCATCGAGAAACTATAATTTTAACTATCATCATCTGGGAGGCGATCAAAAAATCCAAATTTTTGGTATGTTGCGTTTTTTCAATACAACTAACCGTTTGCAAGAAAATCGTTGTGGAACGATTATGGGCGGTGACCGCTGCGACTCCTCATATTTTTGCGTATAATTTTTTTTGGACTTGTTTTTACCCTTTAAAAAAAATTACTTTAATTGTTTACAACAAATGTTGCAAAATTTTTGGTACCTTAATTAATCCTTTATTCACCTAATGCTGCATTTCTTATCATAAAATGTTTGTAGGATAAAAGAACTTCCTTTTCAATATGGTTTTGTGCAACAATTGTCTGTTATGGGAAAAGTGTACGCATTACGGGATTGTAACTAAAAAAAAAGCAATGCAACGATCCCCAAATACATATTCGACCACAGAACGTACATAGTTCGATCTGCGAAAAACCGTTTCTTAACATTTTAAGAGCGGCACGAAGTTTCATTTGAAATGAAAAAAATCCTTAACGAGATCCAATAACCATTAATAAATATTGTATGTGTTAGTTTGTTGTTATTTTTTATTTTGTTAATTAATCATACGGTGCTGTAAGTATGGTTGCCTATGAAAAATGTATTTGGTGTACTTAAACATGGTATCACGGGGCTGAGATCTGAAATGAACCATAGGGAGGAAACATCTGTTCCATAGGTCAAAATTGATTTATGCCGCACAATTGTTTTTTTTGTTGAATTTTCTTACTTGAAAAATTGATTTATTCGACACTTAATGTCTAACAATAACGACATTATCGGAAACGATTATTCCCAAAGATTACGGGAGAAAATTGATAAAAAAAGTCACCTCGTTTGTCCAATTTTGGTCAATAAGTACGTAAGAGATTCAACGATAAACATGAATCCTCTATGTGTTTACATAAAAGATAACTACAATTATAGTTATAACTAAACAATCATTCGAAGCATGTTTTTGCCTTCTTAGCCACATTAAAGATACTTCGAACCTGTTATAAAGCACGGAAGGTCAAAAAGTCATCACCAGACGATAGTCTGTTCGCAAGTCATAATCGTAATCAGTTTGGTTTTAGTTTTAGGGAAATACTACCGTGACATGCACAATAATAATTAGTGTTCATTAGTTGGGTATAATTAAAGTATAGTTCATTTTTCCTCTGGATTCTGCATTATAACATGCATCAAAGAGGCGCTGCATCAGAATGTAGTGAACGTTTGATTGGCAGCTTACTTGCTATGTGTGGAATAAATTTTAGTTTATGTGAGTACGTGCTATAACGTATTTAACAAAAAAAAAACTAAACATTAATCAGGCTTTGAATTACGTTAATTGCTTATCTAGCAAAATTATAAAGCTTCACTATCGTTGCCTTTGTCTATTATAAGGATCATTATGTCTAAAACTACGTTGATATAGAGAACATGCCCAATAACTTCTTTAGCCTGCAGATATGAAAGTATTATTTGCAAATATGGTCAGTAATAGAGAGTTAAACGATATGCCGTTAAAACATTTTAGGCTTGCTGCAATTCACACTGAAATTCAATTTTTACCCTCTCTCGGCACCCTAATGTTAAAAGATTTATATCACTGTTGAATGTAATAATGCCTGGATTTTCAATAGCCCCTGACAAAGGTGCTGGAAACAGCGCAGATTATTTCAAAAAACTTTGCATATCAATGCCAAACAAAGCTTCACAATCCTATTTTTTTGGTGCCTTAAACTAGCTTTTTCACAGTTATTTTTGTCATGAACAGAATGTGATCCATCTTAACTCAATTATTACTATCATCTCAATATATTGTATTCTACCGGCCGCTTAGTTCACGCCTAACCAAAATATCTGCATTATAAATTAGCCACCATTATATTTTAAATATTGATATTTACAAAACCTAAGAATGCGATAACATAATACTTTCAGTAGTGTACATCATAAGTACGTTAAAAACCACAAAAATCCTTAGATTTTTATCTCAAAATTAACAATATTTATTAAACGAGCAGTTCTTACTAATTTTATGTCGATTTCAGTTGCTATCTGGCACAGCAAGTGACGGTACACACAGATCAACTAAAGCGCAACAAACCGAGTGATTTTGAAAAGAAGGCGGATAATGGCACCCACACTGTATATGTCAGAAATTAGCCCTTCGTGCAGGGCCGTATTGATGGCCGCCAAGACTTTGGGACTGACTTTGAAAGTGAAGAAGATCGATCTTGCCAAGAACGAGCAGTTAACGTCGCATTTTCTTAAAGTAAAAATTACAGATTTTAATATTATGAGCAAATTTGGCCGCAGGAATGTATGTATGAGTGAAATCAAAGTAATAAAGTGTCATGCTTCTGTATTATCAACTGGATAGCAGATTTCACGGGAAAGTTCACAAAGAAGTTATTCACCATTTTGTCGAGAATTTATGTATGAAATTCATGCCTAGTCCATTAATTGTCTCAATTAACAGCCGATTTATTTAAATTTAACAAAAATCACGTTCTTTGGGTACTAAAAGCGCTCTTTGACTTCGTACAAAGATAGCTCAATTCAATGAAACATTTTTCTACCAAAATCGACTGTTTTGGATTGAATCGTAATGAAGTTAATCTTTTATAGATTTATTCAGAAAAAAACTTAAAAATGCAAAATAACTCTTTCTCTATTGTACTATTTTATTTGCAAAACCCTTAAAAAAATTAAGATTGTCGATATTTTTCCATGAATGCCCTTCATTTAGGTACCGATATCTCGGAAATGGTTGCTGCTACCGTTTCGCATGTTTCTTCATTGGAAAAGAAAAGAAATGACATCTATTTACCGCTATGTGTTCCTATATAAGAAACACATCTAATTTCCAGCAATATTTAGAAATCTGCAGATATTCAAAAATTTTCATCATTTTTCATTATACCAAAATCAGTATGTACATGCATTTTATGATTCATTTGCAAATAAATTAAGCTTAAAAATTATAACGTGAGAGTATAATGTAAAATGCGCAAAAACATAATATCTACGCCAATAATCTTGTAAATTCAAAAAATATAAATATATTAATTACACTGGAAACGACATTTAGAGGTAAGAACTAGGCTTTAAAGATATCTTTACCCATAACTTTGCTTAATGATAATCCAAATGCAATTATTATAAACACGGAGACATATCTTCTTAAATTTCTCAAATAATTGAACTTCCTGCTTTAATCTACATAAATCCTGCTTCAGCAGATCAACCCTCAGCACACTATTCCGACCCTCATAGACAACGGTTTTGTCATCTGGGACAGTCACGCCATTATCGCCTTTCTTGTGGGTAAATATGGCAACGACGACGAGCTTTACAGTCAAGACATCATGGAAAGAGCCCTTATTGATCAAAGATTACACTTTGACTCTTCAGTGGTGAACAATTTCACCAGAACCATCCTGGTAAGTTCCTAATTATTTGCACTATTTTGTTATTTTTACGTTTTCTTAATAGAATCCCATGCTCTATGAGCACTTTAACATCAATCTCGATGACCACAAAGTATCCATTCACAAGACTTACGCTTTAATGGAGAAATTCCTGAGGAGTTTTCCGTGGATTGCAGGCAGGAAGGTGACAATTGCCGACTTGAGTCTCATTCCATCCATTACTTCCTTGAACGTATTAGTACCCATTGATAAGGCGGAGTATCCGAACCTCACCAATTGGATAGAAAGGGCGGAGGCTTTGCCTTGCTACGTAGAGAACAAGAATGGTTTGAATCAGCTCAGGAACTTGTTGCATGGCAAGTGTTGTTGTCCCTGTTGAGGGATCATATAAGAAGGAAACTATTTTTTTATGTGTAACTTGTTTTTATTTTATGTTTAAAAATAGGTATGAAACATATTCCATTATGAACTTTTATATAGTGTATCATCATTTTTCTAGTTTTTAAGGTTTTGTTGTGTTTTTATTACTTTTATTGTTCTTCATATATAAATTTCCACATTGTAATATGCACGAACAATGATGTAGATAAATTGGAGTTACCGTTGTGTCAAGAAGCTCAAATTCCAAATAATCATTTTTTTATTTTTGAATAAAATTATTCCAATGTAGTTTTTTTTATTGCCAGTCCCATACAGGCTTCGCTAGAGCTGCCATACTATCATGCCTCCAAATTTATTAGTTCCCTCAAAATTATCCTTATAAATAACTAATTTCTTTAGTCTATTTAGTCATCCAATCAATTTCGGGTATTTTCCCTCGACAAGGCTATGAAAGATTTATATGGTATTAACAGTGGCTGAGGCATATATGTACATTAGTCGCAGTGAGGTTTTTTCTTGCCAGGTACTCGTTGAAATTTTCCGAAGTAATGTCTTGCGGGGGTTGCGGGGGGAACAACGATGAAGAGAGGACAGGGGGTTTAGTCGGTCAGCGTGCCCTGAATTAAGACGTTAACCCGACACAAACGGGGCAAATCAGATCGCCGAGTGCTAAGCCCCCAACGTCTGCTTGCAGATTCCCCTCAACCTCTATTAAAAAAAAGGTGCTCGTTGAAAACTAAAAACGCACTTAAAACATCCAAAAGAAGATTCCAAGACATTGACCTTATTTAAGGTATTGATTTGGTGTCGTTATAGAATGCAGGTTTCTGAAAATACGAGAAGAAAATCATCTATTTACCACAGCTTGTGTCGATGATAGAAATAAAATGCTGGTGCCAAAAAACAACATTTGATTCACTTTAGTTCGTTCTCCAAATTCTTTGGAATATAAATTCTCGTGCTGGGCTTGACCATATTTGTCCATCAAGTGCTGGACGATATTATGACAGTCCCATAAGACAAACCCGTTATCCTCTAATGTTGACACAATGTGAGTTTGACCTAACTTCAACAAATTTCATCATATTTTAAGATTTATTTTACTTTCAAAAATTCCTTACTTAGTTGCTTCTTATCGGTCGAGGTGACCCTTATCAGCTGCACGTCCAGCCCCAAAGCTGCAATGACCATCAAAACTGATCTGGCACGGGAAGAGACATCGAAATAGTGCAGTTTCAGAGACATGTTGTTTTGCTTGGAAGTTACTGTGCAGGGAGCTCAGAAATAATATCGTGTGCAATAACTCCTTTTCAAATAACTTTCAGTTAAATTTACTTGATTTAAAGAATTTTACTAAAGAGTGAAATTCGAATTGTACGCATGGGGACCTTGCATCTCCACGTTTGTATTTAATGCTGATTTTTTATTTAATGATACACAGAGTTGGTTTGAGTATCATTCTGATTTCAATAAATGCCATGTAGATGTTATATAAACCTTTCTTCAATTAAGTTGAGTAAGGCAGTAAATTTCATAATCTCCGATTATTTAGCGCGTTTTTTGCTTTCAAGCCCCTATTGTAATATAAAGCATTCCATTGAAGCTTCACAGGACCATAACCGCCCTTTCTCTTTCTTTATTATCAAACTCCCGAAATAACGTACAATCTAATTTTTATTCCACTTTTACTGATTTTAAATTAAAATTCGTCGGTAACATATCTGTTTTGTTATGGCCTGCATTCTCTTTGCTAGTCCGAGAGCACACGCCTTTACTCCAAAAAGTAATTTCACAAAACGAAATAATTTCGTCGCAGCACAAGAAAATACTCAAACATCTAAAATACTTTCATATAAGATGTAATATAAATTAACATTTTAACAAAGATTTTGAAGCGGTAAGTCAGAGCTTCTGGCCGCGGACTAAAGAGGTGTGAGAGAAATGCGACAATTTGATGAAGAAGGAGAAAAAACACAATGAAGATTCTGCATATGGAGATGTAATTGATATAGAAAGGAAAGTTAAAGATGTTCTGCAGACTTAAAATTGTCGTGCCAAGTGCAAGGTCGCGTACGTGATCGCGATTGTGTCTGGTTAAAATTTTTTTACTGAGATGACGCTCAAAATTTGCTCTGTAAGTAATTTTTTAAAAAATGTGAATAAGGACCGTAAGGATGTGTGAATTTTGTCTGATCGAGAAGTAACTGAAATGGTCAAAAGAGCCGAAATTGACTGTGTGGAAAATTTTATCCAGAGGTCCTAATTTTTTTTAGAGGATGGTTTTGGTCTTTGTTTAGGACTGTAAAAAACTCTGCGTCAGCCTTTCTTGACAAATTTGGCATTTTTCTTAAACACATAAAATTCTCTCAAATTATTAGTTTTTTTTAAGCTGAAAACCAAGTTAATTCACAAATTTCCTTCACCTTAATGTCAGGTTTCTGGCTTGGAATCCTCTTCTTCCCTGCAAGTCTCTTTTAGTTCTTTAACAATTTGCTTTGCACTTGAGCTCCCTCATCCTTGAAAACCGTTCTAAATTAAAAAATCGGCATCCTCAATCTCCACTTTTTTCAACCCAGAAAATGGCACAAATCAAGCTTTTTGTCCTTTTGTGGTACCTGTGCGTAAAGACCTGTATTTTAATTTTTGAACCTAGAGACAGAAAATAGAAGATTATTATCGATTGAGGGTAAATCCAGGAATACGATCCATGTACATTTCAATGTTCAAAATTGAATGAAAAACATTCTGGGATTTCAGTTATGCCTCGCAATTCAACTTTATCCAGAAAGACTCCGATTTTCTTCACGTTAACGAGTAAGAATCCGAATTCTTCGAAGTTTCTTTGGTGCTTTAGAAGAAATCATAATCAGTGACGTAGCATCCACTTCCAGGATATTTTGAGATTTTCAAAATTACATATAGGAAGTTCTGTAATGTCAGTTCGACCTCCAGTGAAATTGCGATTTTATGGAGGTCTATTTGAGCTATCAGAGAATTCCGAAATCCGTGCCGTAGCATAAAGCCTCCTCCTATCTCTCTTCGCTCTCGATTCAGATTAATTGCAGCTCTCCATTATTGGTCTCTTTTGCACGCTCTTCTTGTCAATTTGTTCGAAGATTAAAACGCAAACTGATGAGGTTTAAGTGAAATCGATTAATAATGTTTACAAGATTAATTGTGTTTTGCTATCATTTATATAACAGGCAGTGATTTCAGTGCACTTAAGCGCATGTATTAGCCTGAGTTATTGGTGCCTAAATACTTTCAGTTTATTATCTTAAATCATTTCTCAGATCCGCTTTCATTATGATGATAAAACATCATCAATTACCTGCGAACGTAGTGAAAAATTAAATTAAATTCCTTCACACCCCAACGACCTTAAACCCATCTAATCCTCGGATTGGTGTAATGTGTTCTGATTTCCATATAGATATAAGTGTTAATTAGATGTCCAAATTTGATCATAAAAGTAATTGCCGGAAATTTATTCCGCCAATTTAGAGATGTTAACGAAAATTTGTTATCAAGTCACTTTCTACATAATACAATGCTTCTTACACGCTTCCCACCCATAAATGACATGCAGATATGAATCCAGTAACGCGGTTAAAATTAATTGAGTTTTTCTTTTAATATGAATTTTTAATTTCCCGATTGTTCTAGATGAATTGTTTTTAGTCCATCTATTGTAATACTTTTTAGCTGCTCTTTCTGGCCTCAATGGCTGCAGCTGTGGCAAACCATGGTCCGCAAGTCTTTGAGCACTTAGATGAGCAGACTCATCCGTACACCAGAATCTCAAGGCACCTAGGCAAGAGCCAATCCCTTAACATTTACCAGCCCCAACAAGACCGCCTCAAATCCATCTATGACGGGCAACAACGGGCGGACTTTAGGAATTTGAAGCTCTCGTCAGCCACTCTTGGACCCTTCGACGGGGACAGTGATTGGAAGCCCTTTCAGCCAAGAATTTGGAATCAAAAGCAGGGAAGGAGTTTTGACTTAAATGTGGCTGCGAGTCAAGCTGAGATTACAGTGAGTTCAGATACAGAAGACCAGCCCATTGAGTATGTGTACGTATCTCCGAGTATGTTGAAGAACCATTTGGCTTTGGACGCTGACGTTGCTCAAGAAATTTTAGAAAATCCAGCTCCAAAACAAAGTCATGACATAAATGAACTGCAGAGGCTGTTGGGTGAAAGCCCTTCCGCCCAGCTTCAGGGGCTCCAGAAGCTGTTAGATACTAAGCCGGCAGTGGAGATTGACCACAATGGATCTCCACGGCAATTTGAAGATTTGCAAAAGCGGTTGGACGCAGTTAACAAAGCAAGGGCAAACAACGTGCTGGCAGCAGCTCAGAAGCAAGCTGAGGCTCACGTTCAAGCTCAACATGAAGCTATACTAAGAGCTCAAAAGCAGGCCCAAGAAGAAGCTTTTGCCAAAATTGAGGCTCATAACCGGGGAACGATGCATAAAAAAGTTCCTTCTTCCACCCCCGTTCCGGAAGTGTCAGCTTTGCAGGAAAGACCGTTAGAGGAAGTCCTAATAAGCTCCCCTGGAGGATATAGCGGACATTATGCTTCGGCCTCAGAAGATTTGCGCAATGCCAAACCTCAAATCCCAGTAGAATTCTCCACTACAAGGCTTCCATTTCCGGAGGGTCCTCAGTTGTACAGCCCTAACGATGTCCAGACTTATTCCCCAGTGTCTCCGTACACCCCTCAATTAGTCCAGCATCACCAAATTCCTTCAACCGAAGCTACTCTGGTGAATATGGTTCCTAATATTCTGCATGAAACTTACCAGACGGAAAAATTAAACAAGCTACATGAGGACAAAGTAAGGGAAGTTAGAAGTAAGCGTGGGGTTAACTATTCTTTCGGCAAATTTGGTATTATTGTCACTGATCTTGATAGCAAGAAACCGCGCAATCAAGTGAGGAGAAATATTCAAGACAATACGGGGAATAATAATGTGATTATAAGTAATAATAGTAATAGGAAGAATGAAGTGCATTATGTGAGTGGTAAAGGTAAAAAGAGAAGGTACAGTTTTCAAAAGGTTATTCCTAAGGTATTGAGGGCTGAGCAGAAGGTCGATGTTGCCTTACTGAAGGTTAGTCAATGCCTTTGAGGTAATGTTCACAATTTGTGTTTTTAAAATTTTTTTAACAAACTTTCAAGTAAAATTCCTTAATCGTTGTTCTGTGTTTTATTCATCTCATAAAATAAACACAGAAATACCTTTGACATTATTATTGCCTCGCGGCAAAACTTAACCATCTGTCTATAATGCCTCGCTAGTAAAGAGCTGAAATTGTGTCTCCAAACGTATTCAAAGTGAAATCTTGTCACCCAACTATTGATTTAGAAATATTTATGATTTATTTATAACTTTATGGGCCTGCGTTTCTTTATAGGTTCACGAATATGCTGCAAAATACTCCTTTGGATATCGAGTCCTAGACGAGAAACACGGCAACGATTATGGACATCAGGAGGCACGTGATGGAATAGTGACCAAAGGGCGATACTTTGTGAACCTTCCCGATGGGAGGAAACAGAACGTGGAATATTATTCCGACAAAAATGGGTACCACGCAAGGGTCACCTATGAGACTGTTGGAGTACACACTTATGTTTCGAATGACCTTGCAGGACATGCTGCACAAGAGCCCATAGAGGAGGATCCTAAATAAAATGGGTGTTCAAAGGTTTAGGTTTCTGAGTGATTGAAAGTTGTACCATATAACTTTATTAAAATTGTGCCACATATTAAATAATCTTGCCAATAATGCTAGAAAAAAACTGGAAGGATGCAAATTTTAAGCAGATAAGGTGTATGTGTGAAACTCTATGGTGCCCCAGATAACCATGTGTCAAGTATCATTTTGATATACGTGTTAATAAAGCGGTTATTTCCGTATTATTAGTAATTGTTATCAGATTGGCTAAAATGTTATTTATTTTACGATAAAAATGCTTAAGTTTAGGCATAAGAAATATATTTTAGCTTTTTTAACTTATAGTTTTTTACTTGGATATCTTGGCCTTTAACGCAGCTCTAAGAATTTCTACGCCCCTCTCGCAAGCTGCATACAAATCCATTTTTTGAATTTTCAAAAGCCACTCGTTCAAATGAATATATTCTTCTACGGCTAAAAACAAATTTCCAATCACTACAGAGGAAAATACACTAATGTCAGCTATGGTGAGTCGATCACCGGCCAAAAATTTGTGGTCTTCCAACATTTTGTCCAAGATCTTATAGACTTCTCTAAGATCTTTAATGTTCTTTTGCCCAATAGAGGTCTGATTTTCGTAAAAAAGAGGTCTCTAAAAACAAATTTCAAAGTTTAAAAACCTTTAATTATTATATTTATTGAGTTGAGGGTAAATTGTGATTTGATCATTAAAATTCTCGTATGCCACCACTGTGTTCTTGTAGGTAAGCAAACTACCCTAAGTGGTGGCACGTACGTTTATCTTTTGTCTTCATTTAAGCTTCTATAAGTGCCATATAGATGCTTCTATAAGGTCCTATAAAGCCAAAATGTGATAGTTATATGCTACGTGGGGCGTTGAGTTACAGGTTATGTCTACTAATGGTGGTACGTGAGAATTTAAATGTAACACCAATTGGTTTTTAATTTCTGAGCTAACTACTTTGGACTTTATTCCAGAACTACTTCAAAAAAGACACACGATCTATTCTATTCAAATTTAGAATTTCGAACATAGAAAGATTTCTAATCTTTCGAATATCGAAGGTTGAATCCTAGGTGGATTATCCGATTACTAACTCTTGTGATACCTACTATGCAGTCACTCATTCTGCGAAATACTGTGCCGCAGTCTAGGTTAAGAACTTGCAGTACCCTGAATTTCTCTACAGAATTTAAATAATGCAATTCAGAGCTTTTCCCATAGGTTTCAACTAAGTACATCAAGATGGTGTGGCTGTCCCATAAAATAAAACCATTATCGTCCAAGGCCGGCACTGTGTGGGAAGGATTAATCTGCAATTTTTAATTTAATCCGTTCTTCTAATAATAAAAGCAACACGGTATATATTTGATCTACCTTGATATACCAATCATCTAGGTTCTCTTGTTTGGCGAAATCTAGCTCTTTTAACTCTAAGTCTAGATTTAAAACTTTAGCGACCATAAGAACTGCATTAACTGGAGGACTGCCCCATACCATATAAAGTTTAAGGCCCATTGTCACCCAAAGTACTTATTATTACAAACTGACTTATTTCAGTGGGAATGATTTCGGAGTCAACGTTATTTTGATTGTATGTTACAGGGCCGTATTGAAAAGTGGAATTTAGATTGAACACCAATGCTGGCCACGACTAATAGTAACAATTCCGAAAATGGTTCAATTTCATTATCGAGAGAGGATTAATGCTAATTTTTGACAAACCGCAATTTTCCTGGATATTAATCAAGACAGACCACAAAAAACCTACGAGTAATTGGGCTGCCACCATTTCATATAATATAATCATATTGGATAAAAGTGACTAGACAACTTTGATCGACTCATTGCTTATCTGTTAAACTCCCACCCAAAAGAATTTTATCCATTTCTATATGGTGGGTATATAAAAATGTTATATCTGATTGTAATTCAGTCTTGATTGGTCGTCATTTTGCGTTCGAGGGTGGTTCAAGGTTCTGCCTTACAGAGTTATTTCAGAGAAGGCGATTATTCGGTGTTCTGATTTCGAGCAGTGCGAGTATCGCGTACTAATTAAAATGGGTAAACTAAAGCTGTACTACGCTCAAATGAGCCCTGCAGCCAGATCTTCGTTGTTGACCATCGAAGCTTTGGGCTTGGACGTGGAATTGGTACCAATCAATCTTGTTGCCGGTGAACATCTCACGCCACAGTTTTTGAAGGTAAAGTTCATCTAAAATTTTACCATTTTGGTAAATATAATAATACACAAATGTATGTCATTGAGATTACATTGTATTAGCACATATAGATTAGTTGCAAAAACATCATTGCTTTTACTTAATAAGTATGATATGCACAAAATATAGGCTTGATAAGTAACAAGCCAATTACTATGCGAAAATTATAGTAAATTGGTTTATTTGCAGGTAAATAATGAAATAAAGTAAATACTCTTAGGTTAAGTTGCCTTTATGCGAAAATAACCTTTATTATAATCCGCAACTTTTCCTTCACCATATTATCGGGAAAATCTTTGCCAAAAAACATAAAACCTTTAAATTAGAAAATTCAGCTTTGAGAAAAATTACGTGCTGGAAAACATTCCTTTAATATCTAAACTATTTCCTTCTAGTACCTTTAACGAAAATAAATAACTTGAAATACGACAAATTACGTAATAGTAAATCTCCGCTGTATGCCTTTTCTTACGAGTAATCTGCTGATTAAACTGGGAGAACCCATTGACGTGTACCACCTCATTATTATCAATCAATATTTGAAATTTTACAGAATTTACGAAATCTGTCCATGACGCATTTTTGTATGTAAGATATCTTTACTACCTATTTATGTTTCCATACAAGAATGACTGGGCATAATTCTACTTGTGAATGTTCAAGGAGCCATTTCAAGGTAGCTTATTAGCAGTCAGTTTTGCCACAGTGTACCACTTTTCGACAAATGCAACAGAAACGATTTATGATTAACACTATAAATAAATAGTATATTACACTCCAAAGCTGTGAAGAACAATATAACCTAACAGTCAGGTCAAAAATGTAAGGGTAATGGGTACTTCATAACTTCGATGTATATATGATTTTTTCCGCTACTAGATTTTATAAAAATACACAACAAACTTATCTAAATTATTTAAATAATTCAAATCCAATAATGATATTTTTTAAAGCTGACGAAAAAATAATTGATATAGCTTGGCCAAATATAACGTTATCTTTCGGCATTGGAAAGCTTAAAACCTGCGTTGTATTAAACTACCCAGTAACCACGCCTGTGATTAGAATATTTATTTAACGCAAATTAAGTGATTTAATCAGGAGTTTTGTTTATTTATAATATATGAGTAAAAATTGCTCATAAAATAAAAAACTGAAGGAGATATTAATTTTTGCAGAAAAACCCGCTCCACACCGTGCCAACCCTTGAAGATGGTGATTTTCACCTCTTCGATAGTCATGCAATTAACGCCTATTTGGTTAGCAAATATGGAAAAGACGATTCCCTCTATCCGAAAGATCCTGAAAAACGCGCCATTGTGGATCAGAGGTTGCATTTCGACTCTGGAATCGTATTTCCCAGGATGGGAGCCATTGTTGTAAGTTTGTCTTTTAGTAGATTGGCGCATGAATTTGCCTTGCAACAAGACCTACATTCTCCATAAACTTCTAGGTAATTTGTAATCAAATTTCAACAGAAATTCAAGGTGCATTTTTGGTGATTTTTCTTTAAGTTTATTTTCCTGTCAATTAAGTCGTAATCCTTTGTCAATGCTTTGATTTCATCATTTTTATTCAGTCTAGGAAAACATTTTGAATAGTTTCATATAACTCCTAAATAGCTTTATATCTTCTAATCATATCCCCAAAAAACCCTCTGTTAAATTATTTTCAGGTAGCTCTCCTTCGAGGCGGAGCCAAGACCATCGAAAAAGACAAGGCAGATCTCGTCTCCCAAGCCTATCAATCCCTGGAAACCCTCCTCGAGGGCAAGAAATACGTGGCAGGAAACGAGCTCACCATAGCAGATTTTAGCTTAATTGCTACAATATCCAGTCTCAATTCTGCCATCGTACCTATAGCCTCCAATACTTACCCCAGAATTAGCGAGTGGTTGTCTAGGATGCAGGCTTTGCCTTATTATAAAACAAATCAGATTGGGGTTGATCAGTTTAAGGGAATGATTCAGAGCAAACTGGCCTAGAATGTTGACGTTGTGTATAATAATTGCACCTAGAGTAGAACATCGAGAAATGTTTATGTTAGAGTAATATTGCTGGGTCAATGCATTCATTTTAGACTTGAATATTCAATTTTCTTGCCTGGTATACTTTGTAGCTGTGTTTTCTCTGTATTAACATACAACTTTGTTAGGAAAATAAAAGTGTTTTAAATCAACAATTCATCTTATTAAACAGTAGTTACTATATAATAATTACAAAAATAAACATTATTTATTTACATAGCTGAGTTTAAAAGCTTTGGTATTAAATATTTGGTTTTAAGACTCATTATATGGTAATATATAATCTTTGTAACACTTTCTGGGGTATCACGTCATTTAGTCGCGATTAGTGAGTATTTCAAGGAAATTAGTACCAAAATCGACCACTAACTTAAGGTTTAATCACAGGGAATCAAGTAGCTAGAACCAGCGATAAAATAAGTAGCAGACTGAGCAGTATCGAAGCACCTCGGTAGTTATCGCCATTTCCTGAAAGAAAACAAGGCAATTATGCTACAAAACAACCTAAAATCTTGTGCATTTCTAAAGGAGAACACCGCTAAAATACACCCCTATTTCGGTTCGAATAACTGATCATCTATGTAGGTTAACTACCACAAATCAAACAAAATTAGTAAAATTCATGCTAAAATGAACGTTTTCTGGTAGGTACCTCGGTCGCCATCATCAGTGAAGTTAGATGTGAAATTGTCATTTTGAGGCGCATTGAGAAGCTCGAATGATGAAGGTTCAGCTTTATTTGAATCTGGCAAAGCAACAAAAATAGGTTGTTAGGTGAAACTTGCAAAGCAATAAGAGAAAACTTCAGGGGTTATGAAATATTTATGATCCCTTAAGTGCGCTTCTGCCACTGAATATTTTTTCTGTGCCTTGTCAGAAACTTACCCACAAAATGTTCGACACTCTTCTCATCTGTATAATTTGTACCATCGATACTGAGCTCACAAATAAATTTGGTGGTTCCTGAATCTAAGTAACTGGAGTTAAAAGTCAGCGTTATAGAAACGTTGTAGAACCCATCTTGATCCGGAATTTCTATTTTCTTAAGTTCGAAATTCTCAGGCAATTCGATAGTGCCGTTCCTGGATTTTCAATTCATTAGAGAAAGTAAAGACTTTTTTCTAATAACACTTACTCTGATGCCAAGGAAAAGTCTAAATCAGGCTTCGGGAAAACGTTGAATACTTGACAAAACACCATTTCATCCCCTGGATACTGATCATTTCCATTAGTTAGAAAGATTTCGAACGACGTAGGCGGGGCTGAAAAAAAAAATCATATCCTTATGACGTTAATATGACATAGAAACGCGGCCATAAAATAATTTACGTATGACTGTTACTGAAGGTTACGCCCTCGTATAATCTCAGATCTTGACTCATGCAAAATTGACGTCTTCTTGACGATGTAATTAAAATGTCAAATTAACGTAATATTAATGCCAGTTTTTAACTATTTTGATGATGCGCAGAAAAGTACTACGTATGATAATATTCAACACAGTCAATAGTTCAGCACCCAGTACTGCTATTATTGGTACTTTGCTTTTTTGGTATCATTGATGACATGTCCGTGGGCTTTTACACGTATTAAAATGCCTGAAATTTAGATAAATAATTTTGCAGAGCTTTTAAAAAGATTTAAAAAGTAATAATAGCTATTTGAGAGTACACTAAAAAACTTCTCTCCAGTAACCGAGGAATATGGGTTCCTTTTACCTAAACGACTTAATAACGGAAAATTTGCATTTTATCGGTGCAAACTCGCTGTCTTGCCTTGCCTCGTGCCATTCTGTTACCCATGACTGGGTACTACACAAAGAATAAACCATCTGCTGTAACCTTTTTTCTTTCATGTATTGCTATGAAATGGTCAAGTTTCGATGTGTCTGGAATTCAGGTAAACTGACCGAAATTGATTTAAATTTGGAATACAGCCGTTCAGTTCACAACAGAGTTTTTACAATTATAAAATATGTCATTCGCTTCTCTATCTAATACCTGAATTTAATATTTTACTCTAATTTAAAAGTAAAAAAAAAATACTTGAAACATTCCATATTATCAAAAAACCCTATATACAGGGTGGTCATTTAGTGCGGTCTCGGAAGATTACGGCTAAACAATTTAATATTTTGGATTTCTTTTTTTTGCGTTAGATAGAACTCGATTATGGGTACATTCTAAAATTGTTTTCGTTTTATACAGGGTGTTCTAAATAAGTGAAAAATATCAAAGTTATGTTTTTTTAAATAGGACACCCCATATATTAATATCGTTTTAGATTTCTTGAGAAAAATAAATATAAGTTTCATTAAGGTTTACTTGTCCTAAATCTTAAGGATTTCGAAGTAATTAAGTTTTTTTTTTAAATCATGCAATTTTAAAATTTTGTTTTGAAGGAAGTTTAAACTGGAGTAAATCGATATTCATACTAAACCTTAGATATGAGACGTATTTTATGCCAGAATTATTAAAATTGAAATATCTCATACAGTGCGTCCAAAAAATAACATGAACATTGCATTCTTTTTGGAAGGAAATAACTTGCTTAATTTAAATAGAACACCCCATATTTTATTACTCGAAATAAGAGATAAACATATGAATAATCAAAAATCGTTATACCTTCCTATATTTAAATGTACAGGTTTTCTTCGAAAAATAAGATTTAAGAAAAGGTAGCAAAATTAATAATTCTTGCGAGTCCAAACGGCTTCCGAATGTGCCTTTCCACTGGGAAACCCTCCATACACTTCAAATGTACCCTTAAAATGTGTTGCGTGATATTAAATTAAAAATTATTGATAATGGTGAATGCGCCATTTAATTGAGTTCATCTATTTTCTAGTACGATTGATTTGAATTTTAGTTAAATAAATTAAAACTTTATTCATTGGAAGTCCATAACTCGCCTGCCATTTTAAAGCTGTAATCGCAGTTCTTTTTTAAAATTTCATGCGAACTAAGGACAGGATTTACCTGAGATTACCTATATATGTATATCTTTTTTTATAGGAAATACTATAGACTACAATTTTTTTTTTAAACACACGTCTTTATTTATCGATTAATAATGCACTATTTTTATCTAAAATACGCCTCTATACAGAAAAATAAATTAATGATTCTAGCTTTGACACGACCAAATATACTAGACAAGAATTTTTGGCACCTGTTCCTAGGCAAGTAAACTATGTAATTCTCCCCAATTTCGTGACATAATGTGGTCCCAACAGGTGTGGAAACTTATCAGAATTCAAATACACAATTATTTTGATAAACAGTTTAACTCATGTCCAACTTACAATAAACAATAAGCTGCTTGGTAAGCCACTCAACCTCATCATTAGTATCCACCTTACAGCTGTAATTTCCACTCAAAGTATGATTGATTTCCTTAAACTTCAACGCCCTAAACATTTGATTAGGATCCATGGAAGTCTTGTAAGTAGGGTCAATAAAATCCTTTAAACTCCCTAGAGAATAAGCTTGCTCCTTCGGAGGAATCCACTGGTAAATGTTGTCCTCCAACCCGTTAAAAAACCATTTGAGCACCACTTCTTTTTCGTCTGTGGCGTTGAAGTCACAGTCCAAGATCAAATCATCCTTGGAACCGATTTCGATCGAATCTGGTCCGATGATTTGTGTAATGGTCAGATTGGCGCAAGCTGGAAAAACTAAAATTAAATACATGGCTACCAAAAGGTAGCTAATAAACTATTCTAAATAATGGCGGTTATTTTTAGAAGATTAAAAATTTACAAACACCTCCCAGTGTTGAAATATTGGGCATAATCTGGATAAAAATAAACTGTGATCGAATTATAACACTTGGAGCGTTGCCATAATGATAAAGTGGGCTACCCTCGGGATAGACGAGTTTAAAGACACGCCTAAATAGAAGTAACAAGCGGTACCATTTGTCATTATGGCATGACATACAACTTCGAAAACATAAACGTTATTCACAAAGAAATAGCCGATATCTTACTATAAATTTAAGACAAATTTCTAATTTTGTCTCCCGAGACTTTCATTTGCCACCACTGTTCTTATTTATCAATGATTCCTAATATACTAAGGACAGCAGCGTCAATGCAATAATTTTTGTCTTCGTCTAATGTTATACAATAAACGATGACGAGTATATGACGTAGAAGTAGTTTGAAGATTGAGGGAGTCGAATACGATGTGTTAAAAATGATACAGTGGTGGAAAATGGGAGTTCTAACAGTAAAAGTAAAAAATTGTCTTAAATAAACGTCTAACAATGTTGTAAAATGTAATAAGAATGTTGAAGACGGTTTGAGAAGTGAATTTGCATGCGAATAATGGTATTTTATGGTTACACATTTTGTTTAAGAAAGGTTTACGCCCCTATCACTTCAAATTTCATATACTTCCTGAATTTAAAACCAATTTGAATAGAGATGTCTGTAATAATACTAATCAGCCGGATGTGCGTAATTAAAACAATTGTGGACACTATAGAGAATTGAGAAGAATAATAATTCTCTGACGGTGAGGAAAACTACTGAAAATTCATGTTATGCATGTAGGCATAATAAAGCAGATAAGACCATGGAATATGATACTACACATGTGTCAAGATTAAGTGGTAATGGTGCATGTATTTAATTACATTTAAGTGTAACCTGATAGTTTCGCAAATCGACTAGACACTTTTTTGTGTCGCAAAGGAATTTTTATTCATCTGCTGAAAAAACACGAATGTTGTTTTTCTTCGGTTCGAACGATTAACATCAATTAAAGCCCTCTAAAGGAAACACGTGTGTGGCAACTTCCGGTGACGCGTGCCAAGGCCCTAATATCCCCTTCTTTCAGATAGGTACTATTTGAACAGCAAACAAATGTATTGTGAATGCAAATACTGTTAAAGCCTTTGGTTTGCTCCATTATTACAAAGGTCGGAGGACACACGCTTCAGGAATCGTTACGCTTTTTAGAGAGATGAAGACAAGGTGCTAATTAACTTTTCAATTATATATACGAGAAAACATCAAAACGGTATTTTTGAAGATTGTTCTTTATGCTATTTACGTGGACAGAAACTTATTTTAAAGGCTTTTCCAAGGCTTGAAAGCTCGAGGAACAAAGAGGGTTGTGCTTTAAGGGTCAAATTGCGCCGCCACGCTCCAAAAGGCAACAGATGGTTGTATATGCCGGTAAATCACCCAACCATGGCAAAGGGATAATAATTCAAGGTACGCCACATGTATTCGGTTACTTTAAAATTTACTTTGAGTGCAATAACAAATATTTAACTCACCACTAATTTTATATGAAGAGATTGAACAAGGAATTCAAATATTAAGAAAATTCTAGACTTATTCCTGGCTCTTATGTAGCATATCAAACTTGGTCTTTCCCTCGATTCAATTAATTTCAAAACTACTATTTCAACTATATCTTTACATGCCAGTTTACACATTGTTTTGATGCTGCTTTTGGAACCTCACCAAATCCCATAGTAACAATTTATAAATTTCTATAAATAAAATTATGTTCAAGTTTCACGGCGATACAAAAACTGACATATTCCACGTGCACAAAGCAGTTAGTTATTTAAATCTGACAAAATGATCATTGCATTTAACACCAAGTAATTGAATAACGAGTCGTTAAACCCGCATGATGCCCATTTATTACTAAGGTGTAAAATATTTTTATATGATTATTTTTGGGGTAATAATGCATATTATCTTACGAAGTAAAGTTTCACGTTTCAAAATCAATGTCAGACGAGGCATATGGTACCGTATATCCGGTCAGGAAAGGGCAATTTCCGGAGTATAGCATGCAGTGGTCAATGTCTTCAATCTGGTTTTAAGCGTATGAGATAAAATAATATTTTTGGATTTTATAAATTCTATGAAAATAACCACGAATGTTGACACAATTTGAGTGTAAGATAAAGTCTTAAATCAGCCAAAGAAACTACATTTTCTAAAGCCGACCCAATTAAAACATTCAGAAACTGACACAGGTACCTATATCTAGAATTTCTTGAAGAAATCGCCTAGAGCAACTCACCGTAAGACACAACACAAAACACACAACCAAAAATCAAAAATCCATCAATCTTCGACATACTGCATCACTTGTTCAGAACACTTATGCAAATTTTCCAAAACTCTAGCGCCAAATTTTCGAAAAATTGCATATGGACTTTTTTATGGAGCCACTACGCCGGTAGGACGCGTCAACGAGGACTAAGCTAGTTATTTTAATTTTGTAACAAGTTACGCCAGGCTTCCTATCAAAATTGCTGAGGCATGTCGGGGTCTTTATGCACAGCCGACAGCACGCTCATATTTACAATCTATTTCTGTACAATAGCAGAAATAACGGGGAGATTTCCGAGCGAAGCACAAGCTGTGTTATAAGGGCTGAATGACCGTTGACTGATAATTTTAGTTAAAGAGGGTGGTTCGTGATAATGACTACGAATATCCACATACAACAATTTTGAGAATTGACCTATAAACTTCCAAAATATGTCTTTTCTGTAACTAACTTACCGGCATTTTCTACTTTGACCAAATATGTCTGAGGCAGCGATATATCCTACACAACTCCTCCTTATCATCACAGACGTCATTCAAACTATTATTCAATCTCTGGAAGAAGACAATTATTGCTAAAACTTCTGAATAATTTACTTAACAACGCACTCTTAAAGTCTCATCAATTTTGCGCTGATCTCGCACTTGTATGGCACTCTCAAAATACTCCTTCAGCTTCCTCAAATCCGTCAGATTGCTCTTTAAAGTTACGATCCGGCTCACCTTATCTAAAGTCAGAGAATGCTTCTGAGCTCCAGTAGAGAATTTTAATACAAAGTTCCCCTTCGGGTCTCCCGCCAATTCGGAAAACTGCTCAATGTCTAATTTGTGGTAACAGTTTTTTATAAAAAGATCTATGAGGGCTTTGTTGTTGATTTTCGTTAGGAATTGAAATTCCATTAAAAGTGGTTTATGCAGGTCTAAGTTTAGCAGAAAATTATCATTATCATAAGAACAGGCTGTGTTTAAAATTTTCCTGTCTTTGCTCAAATGTTTAGATTTCTTGGAAGTCTCAAAATGATAAGATATATCTATTTTAACATTATCCAAATTTACCATTATTAACCTGTCCTCTGAATTTAGGCGCAAGAATGCAGATACCGTACAATCTACGACACCCTGATCAATTGCCAGGACATACATCAAGGGTATGTTAATTTTATCCTCAATATTCACGATTTTATTCACACAAGTTCCTTGATATTTCAAACAAATCCACAACGACCAACTTAGTCCCTCCAGCTTTTTTTGCAAAGTCTCAGTAATAAACACCTCAATCAAGTAAAATTTGCAATTTACAGATTTACAAAATTCGTAGAGAGATTGTTGAATTTCATCGCGGTACAAATTAAACAAATCCGCCAAATCGCTGAAAATCTTTACATTGATGTGACCGATTTTGAACTTGTGTTTTAATTTTGCTAAGTTGGCAATTGTTAGTTCATTATTTAATTTCTGAATTTGCCTGGTTAATTTCTGGTAAGTCTCATGTTGCTGGTCAATTTTGTTTATGACGCTTTCATAGGATTGGAGTTGGCTGTTGGAGAGGTAATCCATCTGGAATTAAATAAATATGAATTTACCTCGAACCAAAAATGTATGTGTTTATGATTTGTTAGACATGCATCCACATAGGAAATATTAGTTCACTGTGACTAAAATGTTTTGAAGGTGTTAAGAGTTAAATATCCACAAAGTCTCATTTTTTTTTAAAGACATTTATAGCTTGGGGAAATATGTTATTAATACCGAAAATACAATATTCACGTCGACGAATACCGGAATGAGTGGCTAAATTTAACTGGAATCCGTTGCATATTCTAATAATACTCATTAAGAATAAAATAAAGATTGGATAAAAATATATTAGAATCTGAGAAAATTAATCAGGGCATTTGGAAAATAAAGCCATGAAGTTTACATTAGTGTATCACTTAAAGGAAATTAGACCAAAATTTATATATTTATTAAGGCTTTTGTCGGTTTCTTATTAACTATACAGTTGGATCAGTTAGGTATTCAAGCTACAGCAATTAAGATATGGTTTACATTTCAATCTGCACTTAACGGAACAACAAAAGGCTGATCATCAAAAATGCTACCAGTATGTGATGAATCAGGAATATAGGGTATTAATTCAGTCATGTGCTATTTACCACCAAATCACAGCCTGACAACAGCTTAACATATGAATACATCCAGTACATGTCTTTGATACTTCAATGCTCACCTAAAGTTTTTCTTAATCATCACATTACGATACTAAAGTAGAGATTGTAGTAAGGATTGTGGGATTTTAAAGTGATTTCAAGAGACTACTAAGCGACTTTCATGGATTAGGAAACAGTTTAAATAGATTGCTGAGGATGTTTATGGACTGCAAAGGTTTCCTAAGAGTTGAGAAATGATTCCGTAAGATTGTAACTAATTTGTGGCAGTGTCACATGCAGTGATAACTTTCTCAGGAATTGTTAAATATATGTCAATTTTAGTCTCGTGAGCGGCTGCATAAAAAACATATCAATTTTTTGTTGCACCGGCAAATAGAGACACTACATTCACCATGAATACTCAAAAGTTTGGTGCTTGGAGAGATGAAATTTTTCTATTAGTTTCGACAATCGAGGGTGGTTATTGAGGCATTAGAATTGGTATTATCTTCGCCGAATGTGTTCCTTTGCTTTACTCAAAAGGCTCTTACAATAAATTAGAAAATTAAGATGAAGAATGACAACATTTTTGTTATTAGGAGGAAGTAAAGTTAAATTTATGTATTATAGCAAATTGCAATTTTACACGATCTACTTACATGTATTTTAAGTTAAGAATTTAGGTATTTAGAACAATTAAACAATAAATAAACCGCAAAGTATTAAAAACAGAAAACAGGCATAAGCACGATTTTTGTTAGGTTATGTTGCCCACTTCATGACTTACAGAGTTTTACTTAAACAAAAGATTGATTTTTATATTATATTTATCTCTCTTTATCTATATCTATTTATCAGATAAGGCTAGAATAAAGTCGTGCACCTCGGTCATTCTATAGGTTAAATTTTTTTATTTATAAACGGTCCAGTGTTAAGAGTAATAAAGTTTTTAAATACAATTTAAATATGTGCGCATGAGGGATAAATTAGGCCGTAACCATCAATGGTAAGTAAACTTAGTTTTTCTTTATTTTTTTAAATTTATTTCAATTTTTATCACCTCGTCAGACACTTCTCTAATGCTTCTTACTTACCCCTTTAAAGGTTATTTTAACATTCGTTCTTGCTGCTATGGTTCATAAGAAAACGGCTCGAACCTTTGGTCATATGCAGTAAATTTATACAATCGCAACAACCTACTCTGCCCTCATAAGTAAATAACTGCAATTAAAAACAGCACTTCCATGTTTTTAATCGCTTCACCAAGCCCTGTTTCTAGCTTTCTCCCGGTATCATACAGTTTCAATGAAATATCAGACCCAGAACAATTTTGCAAAAATACCTAAAGATATTGTTGGCAAGAAGTGCTGGCTTGTTAAGTTCAATTTCACTAATTTTAGAGGAGAGGTAGAAAAATGATATTTTAAATTACTCAGCATCTGGCATAAACTCCTTGGCAGTACTATAGTCTGCACAATGATGATTTATTTGATCTTGTGTGAGTTGAGAAAAGAGAGAAAACAAAAACTTTCACCCTACAATTTCACTACTTACATTTTTCTCCAGCTGTAGATGTTTGTGTTGTAACATTTTTTTGCTACTTTTTTAAGCTTTGAGGTAGCCTTTCTAAACTTCTGTGACAATTTCTCTCGAAAAGTAGATGTAAGGCTTTTCTACCATTGAAATCATCCATTAGCATTAAAAATAGTGACATTTGATAGGGCCAGTTCAGCTTCACCAAAAAATTCAAAAATTATTCGAGGATGCTCTCCTTAGTAGTTTTTACTTTTAATCATCGCCGTTTTTGCTATGCCCTATTGAATTAAGTTTGAAAATATACTGGAACACTTATATAGTTTAGGAACTGAAGGAACTTGACATATTGAGGGTGGGCAGAGTGTTGGTTTGGAATTCTAACTTTTGGTTCAGAATTTGATTGATGTATAATATAAAATTATGGCCTAGAGATAGTTTGTTGAATTTTCTGAACAGAGAAACCTTTTTTTGGGAGCATTCCTAGTTCATTTCTTTAATGACACTGATTTAAAAAAGTGTAAAGATTGGCAAGTAATGAACGTTGAAGCTGCCTCTGTCCTCATTTATTTGCCATGAAAAGCTTCTATTTAATTTCATGATTACTTATTGCTGCTCCCCCTACTGCGGTTAAAAATAATTGTATTAATATTCCTAGGTATTCTACTTTGTTACTTTAGCTCTCAAAAGAGATGCTTGCGCATTGCGCAGCTATCCCCCATTTCAGTTCATCAGCCTGCGTTTATTTCAGTGGAAAAGAGACAAGACCTATCAGTATTTGCGTTGAAGTTTTCTCTCAGCATCACGTGCAAGCTGATAACCCAGATCCATTTTCGCTTTCATTCACCTGATCACCACAATAATGGCAGATACAATTTTACCCACTTTGTACCAATATTACACGGGTGACGGTATACATAGTGGCCTAAGTGATTCAGCTTCAGACTTTCATTTAAACGGTAAGAAGTTGAAGATTTTCAGTGGGGCGTTGCATTATTTCCGCGTCCATCCCTCATACTGGAAGGACAGATTGAGGAAATATAGAGCTGCCGGATTAAATTGTGTGGAAACGTATGTTCCATGGAACATTCATGAACCTGAAGATGGGCGCTTTGATTTCGGTGAAGACGTTGAAAAAAATGATTTCAGTTTGTTCTTGGATTTAGTGGCTTTTGTTAGGATTGCTCAAGAGGAGGATTTGCTGGTGATATTGAGGCCTGGGCCGTATATTTGTGCTGAATGGGAATTTGGGGGGTAGGTTATCTACCGTGTCACTTACCGTGATGTATTCTTGAAGGCAACAATTTTAGGCTTCCAAGTTGGCTACTCCGTTATAACTTAAAAATACGAACCTCTGACCCCAAATACCTCTTCTATGTTGAGAGATATTTTAAACAATTATTTTCTCTAATAAGCCCTTTACAATTCACTCAAGGTGGCCCTATAATTGCCTTTCAAATAGAGAATGAATACGGTAATGTAAAAGAAGAAGGAAAGTCGTTTGATACAGCATATCTAGAAGCTTTGAAGAACATCTTAAGAAATAATGGGATCGTGGAGCTTTTGTTCACCTCAGACACGCCCACATCAGGGTTTCAAGGCAGTTTACCTGATGTTCTGGCCACAGCAAACTTCCAAGAGGATTGTTCCATTGAGTTGGCATTGTTGAAGGCACATCAACCCAAAAAACCATTGATGGTGATGGAGTATTGGACTGGGTGGTTTGATCACTACACTGAAAAACACCATGAGAGAAATGTGGGGAAATTTGATGGGGTTTTGGAAGATATTCTCATGTGGAATTCTTCATTTAACTTGTATATGATGCATGGGGGTACCAATTGGGGGTTTTTGAATGGGGCCAATGTTTTTGGAACTGGGGATGATAATTCTGGTTAGTATATACTAAATTCAAAATTTTTATTATATTACTAGTTGATTTTTTTTTGAAAAATCTCATCAGTTTTGAGAATTTTTTAAAAGTTTGTTGATTTAAAAAAATTCTTATAAAATTTTTGTAAATTTTAATTTTAACAGGCTTTCAGCCAGATACATCAAGTTACGACTACGACGCCCCGTTATCAGAAAATGGTGACTATACTGATAAGTACGTAACTGTGCAACGACTTACAAATGAATATAACGAAATCTACATTAGCCAACCTCCCCCCCCTGAACCAACTTTTAGAACTGCCTATCCAGATCTGGAAATTACTGGAGAGCTCAGTTTAAACGACTTGATATGTCAATCCAAACACATTTTAGAAAGCGAGACTTTACTACCCATGGAAAAGCTGGATATAAATAATAAAAACGGACAGAGCTATGGGTATATTGTCTATAGAAAAGAGAACTTGGATATCAAGGCTGGTTCTGTACTAAAAATTGAAGGACATGTTTGTGACACAGTATTGGTATTGATAAATGGGAATTTAATGTCTAAAGTGTTTGAAACTGAAGAGGATCTGAATGGTTTTGGCTATTGGAGACTGAAAGACTCCACTTTAAAACTACCCGAAGAAAACTTTACTGCCGCCACACTAGATTTAGTTGTAGAAAATTTTGGCAGAGTCAACTATGGAAAACTGCACCAATTTAACCAGTATAAAGGTCTTTGGCAGGGCAATGTTCTAATCGACAACCAAGTGCTATCAAACTGGAAAATTGTCCCTTTAGAATTCAAAAAATCATGGACCAAACAACTCTCAAACTGGCAGACACCCACCTTCATTCCAGGACCTCGTTTGTATCGAGCAATACTACATTTAAATCGGGATATCAGAGACACTTACGTGGACTTTAAGGGTTGGAATAAAGGTTTTGTGATAGTGAATAGTTTCGTTTTATCTCGTTACTTTAAAGTGGGTCCCCAACAGACAGGATATTTGCCGGCCCCCTTTTTGAGACCTGGGGACAACGAGATTTTGATTTTTGAGCATTTTAAGCCTCGCAAGAGTGTTGGATTTTGCCCAGATCCCTATTTTGAGACGATGGGAGATGGAAAAGTTTTGAGAAGTTTATTGTGATAATTAGTGCAATTCTTTTATTTGTGACGCGATTATTCGATATAATAATGTGTACTGAATGTTGGATATTAGATGTTTTTATCGATAGAATTTTGTTGCCTTATGTTTTTTGACGTAGAAGGGAGGGCATGGGGAGGATTGAAATGCGGGTAATACACAAATTCTTATAAACATAAATGCAAAATATTGTAAGTTCTTAATGTTCAAAGCATTGGGTAGGAAAAATTGGCAATTCTCCGACATATCAAATGCGATTGACCGGCCGGTCGTAGCCTTACCTTGTGTGGTAAATTGAGTCCACAATTTCAGCCTTAAAATTGAAGCAGTTAAAGAAATAAATTGTGCAATTTATTGTTGCCTTTCCAGGCCTTGATATTATTTGCTTTTTACTTTGGTCGAAAGCATTCGTTAAGCGAAGGTCTGACGGCCAGTGGTGATGGTGAGGTAGTGATGATCATATGACCATTGTTTGAGCTCCGCGCTATATACGCAAAAAGAACGAAGTGTTTGTCAACAAGTTACGTCAATTGCAAAAAACAAAAGACAATTGCAGCGTTGCCATTTACCTGATATAGTATACACATACAGAGTGACTGATCATAATGGTAATCCAATTCTATTCGTAATTTTAGAAATGTTAAATGCAAACGATGCGATTATTTGACCGAGTATTTTCATAGGCGTGCGGGAAAAAAATTGCAATTTTTGGAGATTTTTACATACAATTTTGCTCAAAACATGTTTCCAGATTAATAATAAACGATCATAATTGTATTGCCATCTATGGCTGCGTGCTACCATCAAGGTTCTCAAATTCGAATACCGAAAGGCAAAGTGGTGTCGTTTCTCTCAAGCAATTAAAATCTAATTTTTTTATCTCAGAGTTTTTAGTACATTAAACGTGCTTGCCCCCGAATGATCCCAAAAGAAAAACGCACCTCTAAGTGTAGACTTTTATTTTTATAAATAAATGGCGTAAGACCTATGTTTCATATATTACATATCTACAAGATGATCGAATAATTGAAATAAATAAAAATTTATACACGAATGTAAAACACAAAAGCCCCCTTTCCGAATATTGAAAATTTGCGAGGGCCACACCCCCTCTAATAAGGAAATTATGTTTTTGGACGTATTTTCAGTAAAAGGTTCCAGCAATAAGTTAGTAATTTTTGGCACCTTTTAAATGGCGTTCTAGGGCTAAATTTAAAGAGTTAGAAGAATTTTGAGCGTTTTGCTATTAGATCTAGGCATTGACAAGTTCAAATTTTGTATTTAACAAATCGCAAATAATGATAGACAACAGGTAATATAAAACTCTCCATTTGCTTTGGTATGTAAGTGTTAAGTGCAAAAATATATTAAACCTAACTTAATTTTTGGCATGTTATTAAAGGCATTATTAAACTGACATTACCAACTTAAATTTCAAAGCTCTACAAAGCACGCAGGTCTCAAACACTCTCGATATGTATCAAAATTTCTAGAAGACAGATTTCTCGTAACAACATTATTTACCTCCTTAATGAGTATTTTATAGTATGTATTATAAAATTTAAGAGTCATTAAAAAATAATTAACAAGAAATTCTAATAATTATCGTAACGAATAAAATGCCTAATATTTTACAATACAAAACTTTATTAACATTCTTCTAAGTATACTATAATACACCTCACTGGCTTCAGTTACAATAATTGATGATTCGGGCTTAATCTTAGGCTTAAATCTTTGGTTAAAGTCACTGGGAAAATGGAGAAAAAGCTTCTATAGCAAGTCTTGTTTGTCGTCTTTGATGTCCTCCATTTTGCCCTTGTTCCGTTTCATGGCAGCATAGACCGAGGCTGCTTTGTAGTTGATCGGTCCATAGTTGGACATGTAGTCTACGTCAGCATAGAGCAGGTCACAGGGATCTGGTCTGTAGGGCTGAAAAACCAAGGACATTAGCGTTCGGAAGATCTATGTGTTCGCATTGAGTGTTTGTGTGTACCTATTAAAAAGTGCTACTGTTCTATGTTATCTTTGATGGTCCAAATTCAGGATGACTATTGGGCTCTCAGAAACTATAAGAGAATTTGGTTAAATTGTAGTAAGGATGTGCGATTAGTTGCTCAACAAAACACCTTTTTAAAATTGATCCCAGCTGTTGTGGAATTATCTGCGTTTTGATTCAATTTTAGGTTTTTTTTTCTTTGAAACTAGCGGAATATGTTTTACTCAACGAAATTTTGCAATATTTCGTCTTTTAAACTATGAAGTAAAACCATAGAATTCCTAAATCAATGTTAAGTCACGGAATTTGATTTTCTAACTGGGATGTTGAATCAAAAATTTTAGAATTTTAGGTAAAAATGGTGAAAATTTGGTGAATGTACATATACGCTTTATGAAATCAAGAAGTAGATACATACATATGTTGCCGGGTTGCCGAATATTCTAGTTCCTTTCAATTTGAACGCTTATGAAACTTGGATTCCTAGGACTTATTTTATTTCTGAAGAGATAATTTGTTGAGTAACTAATTGTGGACCTTTCCCACAATTTAATCAAAACGTTTTTACAGTTTATGAGGTCTAAATGGTGAACGTGGACTATCCTATATAAAAGTCACATCGATTCGATTATCTACAGACACACCGTATAATTACCTTAGAAAATATATGTATCACTAGCGGCAGGTGCAGTTCCGTTAGTCTAAAACAAAATTTAGAAAGTCACTTTTTCGAATTAATTAATTATTGTTTCGTTAAGCACCATTTTGTCAAGAAATATGATCGACAACCACAAGTTTAATGTTTTTTTTTTTCTGATATTTTTGATTTTATATTCACATGTTTAAAATTGTTTTCCTTTTACCTTTTAGTGCAATAATCTTCTCCTAACTTCGAAAAATGGGACAAATCGTAAGTTATGGCTTTTCAGGAAAGGGCGAGCATAAGCGGGCGACGGTTATGAAATTTCGGCTAAAACCAAAACAAAGTTATGCGCAAAAACATAAACAAATGTTAAGAATCAAGACACTGAGCTATACGCGGTGTACTAAATTAAACGCGTACCATTCTTAATTTTAACATTAGTAGAGGTAGAACTCTAGTTTAAATTGCAAAGAATTATATTTTCATGGGCAGGTTGAGATGGTTATACTAGGAAAACAACTGAATTTCGGGTTTTAAAGATAATAAAAAAACATTTTTTTCGTGTGTGCGAATTTATAATCGAAATTGAAACTAATTTTATTCAAAAAACTTTAGCAACTTTTTTTGCTAAAATTAGTGTTTTTTAAGATATTGGTTATTTTTGTTTCTAATTGTATGAGCAGTGATCATTCAAATTAATTTAATTTAGTAAGCGCTGAGTGGCTAAAAGTAAAAAATGTTAAATATAATGCATTAGTTTGATAAAATATCTAATCGAAAGCATTTGTAAATTTATAGTAAATGTGCTAAAATATTTTAGGATCTTTTTCATTTTTTTTCTTGTGAAAAGGCCTTTTTCACAAGGAAAAAATATGTCATATTTTAGAATCTTACGTAACATTTAACAAAAAATATTCATTTTAGAAAAAAGTTATTGAAGTTTTGTGTAAAAATTTAGACTGGTTCATTAAAACAATTTTTTTTTAATTATCTTTAAAACTCGATTTTCAATTGTATTTCTAGTATCACCATGGTAACCAGCCCAAGAAAATACAATTCTTTGCAATTTAAGCTAAGGTTCTATGTCTACTACTAACAAAGTTAACAATGGTGCGCACTTAATTTGGTGCGCCCAGTATGTTCCCTGCATAGCCCATATATCAAGTCATAAATTGCAACTTGTCCATCATGATGTATTGTTTGTTAGTTAACTCTCAAAATTTTCCAATTTAGTGCCATAACACTCTTACCTCAACTCCAAGAATTAACTCAGTACATCCTGAAATCACTCCCGACGTTAAACATCAATCTCCTGACCCACTTCATTGAACCTTAAAGTGGCATACTCAGTCTTTTTTTGTTTCTTGTTGTGGCTCTTGGAGGATCCAGAACTGGAACTCTCATGCGAGCCTTTCCTGCTAGAGGGTATATCCAAATCCGCATACTGCACTATACCGTTTTGCTTAACTCTTCCTGCTACTAAAGGCTGGGGGTATTGCAGTTGCACGGAACTTTGGATATTCTCCTGGAATTTCTCTGGATAGTCACTCGGATGCCTCAACACCAAAGGACCTTTGGTCTTCTGCTTCGCTTTCTCTCTTTTGTGGTGCTTGCTCAAACTGCTCGTGGAAGACGAACTACCAGGGTATTCACTCACATACCCATTTCTCATCAAATTTTCCTCATGAATGTTCTTAATGGGCTGGAAGTAGCTCTCAGCCGTTTGAAACTTGAAGCTATGACACTTTTGAAGTGGTATTTGGAAGTGTCTTTTATTCTTTGAAGATTTGCTCGAAAAGCTTTTACTCTTTGCGAGATGTTCTTGGAAGAGAGCTTTGGGCATCAGCTTGGTGTGCTTTTGGTGGGGGATGGTGGCGGAGTACTGAGGAGGCAATATCGCTTGCTTGCAATGGGGGGTTGTTAGTGTGTAAAAAGCGTTCTGCAAGAAATTGTTAGATCGGTTATAGGGTTCTTTAATTGACGACGGTGGGAATTAGATTATTAAAAGGGCAAATGCAATTTAAATAAAAGGTAGTCCGCAGAGCACCCTAAAGGAGTTGTGAACGACCAATGTCGAAAGTTGATAGAACTATTCGATTTTTGGAAATATTTAAAAACTTTTTATGTGGAAATTTCCACATAAAACGCATTATTTTGATTCTCATATGGATTCTGGTTATTTCATTTGAGGTTAATTGGTCCACAAATTCCCACGATATTGAGAGCTAAAATTTGATATATACGTGATATGATGATAATGATTATTTTTAGAAACAGTAGAAAAAAAGAAAATGATTTATTTTTTAAATCCTTCTTCATTTAATCACACTCTTTAGGATTGCTCATGCAAAAAGAAAGAAATAAATAAAAACAAACCTGACCAAAAGTAGCAAGAGCATTACCAGCTACCCTTTCAGCACTGGGACTTAAAATGGGCATTTCCGGTACGTTCACTGCAGCAGGACCTTTTTCTACCTCCTCCAGCTTCTCCCCAATAACGCCCTTATTGTCAGAAGGGCTCTGGATTGGGGAAGCTTTAATTTTCGCTTGGATTTTCAAGGATAAAGCACCCTTAGGACTCTCCACCTTCGGTTTAACGAAGTTAGGGCTCACTTTAAGCACTGGGGAGTTTTTCATTGCATGTTGGGAGATTTTGGGTTGTTTGGGGCAAAAAGCTATTAGTTTTGGGGAATGATCTATGATTTTCGGTTTGGTGTTTTCCTCGTGGATTTCGGCTTTGGTAGTTCCAGTTTCAACGGCGCTCTCTCCATTGCTTGAGTAATTGGTGAGTTCTGGAACGTTTCGTTGGACGGAATCGCAGATGTTGGCGTAAATAATTTCGGGAGTTTTATGTTTTTTGCATCGGGGTGCTGGAACTGGGGTTCCACCTTTATTCTCTTCAGAGCCTTGCTCCATAATCTGAATACTATCAGTGAGATTTTGGAAGTCTTTAGCCAAGCATTTCTTGGGCAAAGCATAAACTATAGGACGCTTTTTCGCGTGCTTCTTGCAACGCATTGAGTAGAATGTTGGGGAGTAGCATTTGTGTTTCTCAGTCTTGAGAGAGCTGAATCGTTTAGCTGTCAAGACCTTCTTTGGTGGCTTAATAATGTTGTCCCCAGAGGAGTATTTGAGACCAAATTCAGTCTCGTTCCTCCCCGACACTCTTGCGGCTTTAGTGCCCAAGGGCTGGTAGTATTGGTTGTTTTGGTACGAGGGATTGGTTGTAAAAGAAAACCCTCCATTATTGTGCAAAACGAAGAAGTTTGGTTCAAATACATTGGGGGTAGACCCCAGGAAGGCCTGATTGACATTCCTCATGAAAATACTGTACTGGGTGGCCCACGGTAGTTGCGGCTCTCCAAATCTTCTGGTGGAGTGAAACCCAGCAAAAGACTGATTTCTTTTGATCACATTATTAGGCCTCACTGCTTGCAAAGCGTTGTTAAAGGGAATTGAAGGAAAGGATTGGTTAAAGGGAGTATTAAGGGCCTTCTGCACTTTAGCTCCTTGGTTAAATGGTGCAATTACTGAAATGGGCTGCAACACAAACATGCAAACTTAAAAAAAGAAAAGAAGCGACACACAAAATAAATTGCATGAGCATTGGAGGTTACCTTATTCGGGGGGTTTTGCATGCCATGGAAGGGGAGGTTTTCATAGAAACCTTTGTCGTTGGGGTCGGAATTGTTGGGGACGGGGTGGCCCTGCATATTTCCAACCGGTTGGACAACCCCCGGCCTTATCTTATCTCCTACTATAGATGATTGGTTGATGGGGGCTGAAACACGTTTTATAGAGGTAAGTTAGATGATCACGGGGTGAGCTAAAATTCACATGCAAAAGGTCCCTACCTTGGATCTAAAAAGAAAAGTTTTGGAATTATTTTTAACAGCTAGAGCCAACTTTTAACGATATGGCTGTAAAAAGGTAATTACTAGGGGAAAACCTACCCCCGGAGGATAAAATTATTTAATGGCCGCCCTATTAAAGCGTCCCGAATGGCTCTGGCTTTGTGTGTTAAAGTTTTTAAAAAGTTCCCCGATGCGAAATTATTAGAAAAAGAGAGCAGACCTTCGGTATAAAGTTTCGCATAAGGTATCTACGGGAAAAGAGGAAGCTCGTAATTGGGACTGCTAAAAGAGTTCTTGCATCGTTATAGGTTATTGAATCTGAATCGTGGTTAAATCGGTACCCATTTTACATAAGACTCTTCATGAGAATTCTCATCTCGAATCTAAGTCCCCTATATCAAATCCTATCCTATAAAATTTTCATTCCGTGCATCCGTCATCCGATGATAAGATAATACGAGGAACACTCTATCTAAATAGTTCCAGGTTTCCAGTGTTTTACACCCCCATTTTTGTGCTTTTGATTTATATTCCATTTACAATTGTTTATTTCAAAAAATGACAGCATTTTTGGGGCCATTGGTACCGACGGATGACGGATGCACGAGGAAGAGCAATATAGAGCTTCCGTCTTGTGCATCAGTCATTGGACAATACTATCATCACCAGGCGGTGATCGCTTTTTCAAGTAAATAAATTCAAGAATTTGTGACTGATGTATGAGATGGGATTGAAGGTCTGCTAAATCGCTGTGGTAGCTTCAAGTCATGCAATTTTGATCTACATGTCTGCCAAACTGCCATCTTCCTTTTTCTACCTTATTTCACTTACCATCGCCGGGTTTTTTCCTCTTTCGTGGATTGATGTCCATCCTGGGGCTCATAGAGGACGATTGAATTCTCTTAAAACTCACGACTAACATGCAAAAACATCAAGTAAAACGATTTTCAACCGAAAATGCAACAATTTTACCTCCACTAGCTCCCTCTGTAATACCAAACGGCCTCTCATCTCCCCCCTTACCGAACACTTCCCTAATTTTCCTTAGTCTTTTATATACTTTACTCTTATTCCTTCGGTACTTCAGGTATGTGCTGATTTTCATGGAGTTGGTTTTAAATGGACTTTGCCTTTGGTTCAGTTGACTGATACTGACATTGTTCATTTTGCTGATATGAACCAAAACTCCGGGTTTGAGAGGCCATTTAGATTGGTCCAGTGGGGATTCTCCGTCGGCTCTATCAGCAGGCAAAGCAAAGCACAGACACAGGAGAGACGAAAAGAAAACATGAAATAAAAAAAAACAATAAAATAATTTACGGTTAAGAGTAAAATTATTGTCAGATGGCGCTAGCGCGGTGTGCATTAATGCGTCCCTAGGTGGCGCCTGAATTGATGTAGGAAGTGGTTCTTTAATATTATAGTATAAACCAAAGAACTTCTGCGTCTAGTTATAATATATCTCGAATATCAGGGTGGATATTCAGGACTTTGGGATTATTGACTGTATACCCTATTTCCCCTATAGCCCTAAACAAATAAACACAAACCCCGGCTTGTAATTTCTATATTATGTTTTATGAGTGTGCACGTATCTGTCTCCCTCTATAGTTTTCTCATGCAATTTACTACAAAGGCATGCTTTACAAGTAGGATGTTAGGGTCGAACAAATTATAATAGTGAGGTGGTACCTTGGTTCCCCAAGTAGGTGACCCTACCGCAGGGTACTAAGGGCAAGCCAAGCACGTCTGGACTTTGTGAGCACAGAAACCTGAGGAGAAGGGTAGAGATGTTAGTCATTTCAACAGCTACGTCTATGGTGTTATATTTGGGGGTGATAGGTGGTTAATTCTGTTTCAGGTGTGTGTTGCATTTATTTTGGGAGAATGGTGCACTGCCGGATCACTGAAAAGTAGGAATAGCGAGAGAGAGAGAGAGAGAGAGAGAGAGAGAGAGAGAGAAAGATGTGAGAGATTTGTAGGGATGACTTGAAATCCTTAGAAATTTCAGGGATTTGTAGGAAGTTTTTAATTTCGACGACAAAGTATTTGAAGAATTTGAAATGAACATTCCTTCAGATAGCATTTTGAGTGTTAGGTGCGGTATCTTTAAAATCTTCAAGTTAAAATATTTGAAGAGAGTATCAGAGAACTGGTGTCTTTAGAAATTCCAGGGGTTTGAAGACATTATTTTCAGATTTGCCGTCTTCTGAAGAAACGTTCCATTGAAAAGATTTAGAAACTTCATCCCAACGAGAAAGTTACTTTTAAATACTTTAGGTTTTCACTCTCATCTTTCAGGGAGTCTAGGAATTTTAAGTGGTTTTCAGACCAGGACAAGCTTGCCCGGAGCAACATTCCATTCAAAATCTTTAGAAACCCCAGATATCTCATTCATTCGATAACATACATTTTTGGTATAGCAATGGGTCAACTTTACATTCAAGTTTAAGCCTTTAAAGCATCACTAAAACTTTCCAAATCTTCGTTAAAATTGACGTCTTCAGACCTGCAAGGTCTCCGTTCCTCTCAGTATTCCTAAGAAATCCGGCAATGCATTCTGCAATATCTAATTAATGCAATACGGTATGTTCTTCAACAACCTGAGCGGCTTGCATATGTGCGAAACTAAAAGAGCAAACTTGTGAAAAACTATAGGGAAATTTGTGCAAACGAAGGATTAAACCAAGCTAAAACACTCTTGCCATCTGCTTACCTCCCTTGTGTCACTACGCCTGCATGTGTTCGATGATGAAAAGAACAAACAAAATGAGAATAAAGCCCACATGCCATTAAAGGATAATTCAATGTTAAAAAAATAAATTTAAAAAGCTCATTTTTCTACTTCACTGTATATCATTGTGTGCAGTATATCAACTTCAACCTAGGAAGGTGCGTTTGTACTATGTGAAAACTTACTTTTCTCGTTCCTCCATCTCCAATGGATTGTTATCTATCGTTTGCAAGCCAAAAACAAAATCAAATGTTAATTCACTCTCTTATTAATATAACTTTAAACGTAAATAGGCACATATATGTATCATTAATTCAAGTGGACACATAGGGATTGTGCAAGTGGGACAAGAACCGCATAAGGTCTAATATGCCTCCGACCAAGACCAATGAAGTGGGCGGAGTCAGTCCGGCCGGTATCCCCATTTTGATGTCGAGATTAGTGTTGATTTTGCTGCCTTCACGGCGACGAAAAAAAAACAGCAAAAAGAAGGAATCTAAACACATAAAAATATTAATTCATAACTAGAATTTATATTAGTTAAAACTTTGAAAGTGGAAGAGATCTGGCAAGACTGGTCTGACTTCGCCAAGTCTGCCGCTAGCCCCGCAATCCAATGCGTTAGTCTTTGTCGCAGGCATGCTAAGCCACATGCAGTCCTTCTTCCACTTGTACAATTCCTGCGTATCCATTTGAACTGGTGATAACTGTATAAAATGATCGCTTAAGGGCTAAAAAGGACATTGCTACTATCTTTGTCACGAAAAGTAAGGATAGTGTCTTCTGGGATAATGACTGAACAAGAGCAGTGGTTGATATTTTCACACACAAAAACGACTCACATTTGGTGTTGGCCCTTTTCCTCCTGCAGAGAATGATGATCACTATGCAAATGATAATCACGCAGATAATGATGGCGATAATACTGGCGATGATGATGTAGAGGTTTTCTCTGGTCAAGCGTTTCCACCATGGCATGATACCTAAATATTAACCATACTACATGTTGGAAAATTGTTGCGCTTTCATATTTATTCGAGAAATACTACTTACCAGCAACTTCCATTTCAAAGGGCTGCTTATCGTTAAATCCAATAGAATTGTTGGCGGTGCACTGGTAAATTCTCTTAACGTCCACCGTAGAATCCAGGATCAGGTAGCTTTTCAACCCATCTTGGATGATATAGCTGTTGTCGTTGAGAATGAACGTTTCGTTGCCTTCTCGAGCTTTCCAGGAGAACGTTACTTCTTGGGGATTCGCTTGCACGGTGCAGAGAAGGGCATCGTTGCCATCTTTTTTAGTTCGCGTTATGGTACAATCAGGGGGATCTGAAGTAGAATAAAAACAGTTAAAAATCTGGCGACTGTTATTAATGGATTTAACGGTTTTACTCACAAACTAGTTCACTATCGTCCGTGCGAAACCTAACCTGATTGGTTGATGATGCATTGCTGCACCACTCAGTGGGAGCGGACAGTATTAAACTAGTCTTGATGTTGGGAATGCATTTTTTTTTCTATACACCCTTATATTTTTAAGTAATTTCAGTTTTTATGAGGCTGTTTTAAAAAATATGTGAAATTGTTGTCACTATGATTGGGACACTCACACTGTTCCTCCTATAGAGGACATCCCGTATGTTATGCTTTTTTCGGAATTTGCCACTTAGGAATTCCTCTCTTACGTTTATTTCGCTGAAATATACTCACACATAACATTGAAGTACACAATGGCATTCTCAACCCCATGTTTATTGGAAGCTTCGCACATATAAGTTCCCGAGTCTGTCCTCATCATCGGCCCCAGCCTCAGCTCCTCCCCCAGCACTTTGGCCTCAGACGTCGAGTTTTTCTTCCATTTGTAACTGAGATTTGGATGGCCCTTGCCGTGACACTTTACCGGGCTGGGGTTCTGCCCTTCGACTACCTTGACTACTTGCTGGGAAACGTAAACATCTTCCGGTGGATCTACGAATGAGAGCAACGATTACAGTAAGAAGATTGTTTTTTAATTTGAGCCTGTACTAACAATCAACAGCGATTTCAATGGTCGAACTGACCCCCGGACCGATCTGATTTGACTCGCTTTGACAGGTATAATTCGAGTTCGATGCGGTGCGATTAAGCTTGTTTCCAGGCCAAGCCGTCATATTCCATATCTGGAAAGGGACCTTAATTGATTTAACCGCCTTTTCTGAAGTTACACTTACCAAAGTTGATTCGACAGACTCGAAAATGTTCTTTCTCAAATCTGGCTCGTGAATGACGGTCTTATTGTAATATAAAAGATTTTTTTTGAAGTCGATGATCCTGCCATTCTTCTTCCATATTATACTACACAATGGGGAGCATTCAACTCTGCAAGTAAGGTTTATATGCTGAGAAGAGTAGAGGATCCCCTGATAGGGTTTCAGTCTATCGAATAACGCTGGAGGTGCTGAAAAAGCAATAGAAAACGGGAAAATATTTGTGGAACACATTTTTCTTCAATTACCATTAACATTGATAAACAGAGTTGCAGGTTCACTCTGGCCTCCTTCATTAACTGCAATACATGTAAAATTGCTATTCGTCTCAAGACCCACAGGGACGATTTTCAGCTTGGAAGAAGTGACTTCCGTCATCTGATGTGACCCCCTATACCAGATGTAAGTGACGTTGTCAGGCCTGCCTGAAGACTCCACTTTGCACTCCAGATTTAACTCTGAGCCCTTGATCACTTTCGTAGGATAGGACCGTAGTTTGGGTTTACTTGGAGGATCTGTAAAATATTGTATTTCCAAAAGAAATTGGAGGATAATACATGCGGTAAATCGTCAATTAGGTAATAAAGATTATAATCACTTAGCCACGGTCCAAAGAGATTGGGATTGTTCAGCAGAGTCTTTATTTCCCAGATTTATTGGGAAAACTTAGAGAATAAGGAGGGAACGCATTTTTGTGATTTATTGAGAATTATTCGAATTATTTGAAAATTTTATTTTTAATTATTGATATATCAGGAGAATTTGTAGAATGAAAACTGCGTATCTTTCACCAGTTCATTTATTAATTTTGGGAAACAGAATCTGCACAAATTCCTGTGGTAGATATTGGTGCATTTTAAAGAGTAAAAACTACATAAGACTCAATGATTTATTGAGACATAGAGAATTATCCCATAAATTATTGGTGTCTCATAGCTAACTTCATAGAATCAAAACTACAAATTTCACGAGTTTACGTTCATGGAAAAATGCCGGAAAATTGGTTGTGTAAAAAAGTGGACGATTATACTTCTTTTCTCTATTTCATTATCCCTCTTTAACGGCTCTAGTTTCACGTGGATGAGCTGAAGAATATTGAGTGATTTATTAAGAAGGTTGCCAACACTCTTCTTTCTCCTTCGAGTGTTGTGGAGTTCGAGCTGGTGGATGTAACAGTTTTTGAAATAAATTCGGAATTAAAGCAATAAATGTAACTCTTTAGATAAGTGTAGTAATGTGTTTAGCGGTCTCAAGGCTAAATTGCGGATTTTTTTAAAAGTAGAAACTTCAAAAAATGGTTTTATCTATAACTTCACGATACATTTTTCGTATACTTACAATAAACCACCAATTCCACAGGTTCTGAAATGGTTCCCCAACCAGCCACATTTTCCCCTTGACATGTGTACATTCCTGCAAAAGTCTGGTTCACTTTCTCTAAGTTGAAAATGCTCGGATCCACCCCGCAAAACGGACCTCTGGAGTCGTGTTTGGATGTGTAATTGCACTCCGGAAGCTCTTTTAATAACTTTTCATCCAAAAACCACCGTACCTGCAAATATTCTTTACTTCTAAAGACAAAAGTATCACCTTTTAATTAAAAAAAAAACGTACTTTGGATAGGGTTGAGGGATTTCCTGAGGTGACGTTGCATTGGAGCGTAACGTTGGTTTTATCTAAAGCCTTAACTGGGAGGGTCGGTTCCATGAGAACCTCCACGTCAGGTGGATCTACATCATACGGGTGATAATAACGAAGTTTGATTGAAAAGTGAGGGCTTACACTGAACATTCAACGAAATAGTGTCCTCGGATTGCTCCATGCCCACTTCATTTTTGAGCCAGCAACTATACTCCCCTAAATCGTCCCTGCTGACGTTGTATATGATTAAGGGAGGGTTTTCTATAGTTCCTCCGCTGTATTTAGTTTTGTCAGATAGAGTCAGGTTTTTACCATCTTTAGTCCTAGAGAAGTCATTAGACATTTAGAGAATTATTCTACAGGGTGTTATTTAAGTACTTGACCAAACTTCCAAGTGGTGGTTATTTGAGTGATTCTAATACGAAAAATGTATATAAACATAGGTCCCGTAATGCTTCGTATTCAAGATACAGGGTGTCAAGCTTTTCTTAAAAAATAATTTTTTGTTAATATGTGACATTGTTATTTATGATTATTATTGTTATTTATGCGGTACTGACCTTTTAAAAACTTTTATATATTTTTTTGCATTAAGCACAGTTATGGCCACCCAAGTTACCGGATTTAAATCCGTTAGATTTTTTTTTTTGAGGGCATGTAAAGTCCTTTGTTTATAGAATTCCGGTCAACACTGAAGAAGAATTAATCCACCGGATATGGGATTCATATTATTAGATAGGATATACGTCGGAAATATTTCAACGCGTTTGGAAATCGATGTTAAGACAAGCAAATGCTTGCATTGAGGTTGAAGAATATTTTCAGCAATTATTGTTAGTTTCGCTTTAGTTCGTGTTAAATGTTTTTTTTTAATTTAAAAAAATGCGTATTATTTGATTTAGGGTAATTTTAATAAAAAGTTTTTCCTAAATCTCCGTCATTACTCCTTTGACCGCTAGTATCAAAAGAGACAATTTCTAGCTTAAAAGATTCCTTTGTAGTACATTAAAAACTGTCACCACGTTTCAACGTCATATTAGTTTGCCTCTCCTTGTTATTTAGAAGTTTTTGATTATGTATAACGATTGTTTTGGATTTAACAATTATTTTACTATTATTATTATTATTTTTTTTTAATTTGTCATGAGGTAGGCCAGGATGATGTATTCCCTGCGTTACGCCTATGGCTAGCGTTATCGGGCAGGATGGAATCACAATGCTGCTCTGAAGATTAAGCATAAGATGCCTTGTCGGCAGGAATTTTCCTAGCGGTATTCCTTATGATTTGAAAAGAGCAGTGTTTGCGTCTGGAGTCGGAACCTTTTATAAAGAATGAAATCCTGCAAGATAACTGCCTTTTTGCTATGCTAAACAGTTTTAATTGCACTCTAGTCAGGGTACGCCCATGGTAAGTGCCCAGTTTTTTTATACTTAAGACTGGAAAGATGGTTTGATAGCTCTCTTTCTTTAGTGTCGTCACAATCGAGTTGTACGTGTGCGACTCTGTTAATAAGTAACAAAAATATATTCAAGTTTTAAGAAAGAAGCACCTAGTTTATACTAAAAAAAAGAAGAATAATTTGTATTAACTCCCCCTTTTTTACAACGATTGGAACAAAGTTTGACGCCCTGTATTTTGAAAAAGAAGCATTATCAGGCCTATGCTTGTATAAACTTTCTCATTCACAGAATCACCTCTTGCAGTTTGGCCACGTACTGAAATAACTCCCGGTTTATAGAATATGTAAACACTTTTCGAATTGTCAATTCGAATTCGAGACAATATTCCACGATATTCCTGTTTAAAATAAGTTTAAATGCGTGAGAATTTTTTCATAAATACAACACAAGATGAATCTGCTATTGAGTAGCTCATCAACATTTCTATCTAAAACAATTCCTCATGCGTGAGAATTCTTGGCGAGAATTTTCGGGGCAGGAAATTCCCGAATATTTCGTTCAAATCACGTTGAAATTTGTAGAAATTCCACTTTGAATTCAGCTTAAACTCAGAAACATTACCACACAAAATTTTGTAAATTAATACTCCCCATGTTCATTTTAACACTACTAAAGGATTGTCCTAAATTTTTGTGTAGAAAATTGACAACAATTCACATCGACATTCAACTTATTATTAATGTACAAATTTACAGTCTGAAAATTGTCTAAAACTTACTTTAAATTTAAAATTCTATCTGCATTCTGTACAACATTCAGGGGTAATTTTTGCGTAAAAAAAGAATTATTGAAGATCGGAGGGGAATTTCGAGGAGGCAAATTCACATAAGTTCTTTTTTTTCTCTTCTTTTGGTAGAGATGGATGGAGTGGTGTGAAAAAGTGATTTTAAAATGTCATCAAAAGTCTCACGATTGTTGACAATTTCTGGGTAGAAAATTCATGAAATTCTAAACTCGGTTTAATTTCTAAGAATTTGCTTCTGTTATTGTTGAATTCAGTGTAAACTCGTGAAAATTTGACGCAAGGTAAGAGTCAACTATTATGAAATTGTGATACTGAAAATCCTGGAAAATTCCTCCCATAATTTCTGAAATGTTTGAACGTCGAGTTTACATGTTCTCTTTGCGAAATTTCGCATTCGAACCCTTTCCTTTAAGATTGAACGCATTAGAATCCTAAATCGTATGTAATGTACCCTTAGGCTACGCCTATGGATTTCCACTGTCTTAGTGGTATGTCCAGGATGGCCATATGTCGGGAACCCATTATCTTCCAATAAGGGTTACCCTTCATAAAAACTTTCACTCCTCTTCCTCGTCAAGACAAAAGTCTAAAGTATCCACATTTTGCCAAAATCAGACTACAGCTGCAACACCCTCGTAAATTATCCTTTCTTACCATTGTCTTGACTTTACGGGTTAAGAATTTGGAAAGTTACCATCTGTGGGTTATGTTGCCTATTGCCTAAAACCGGAGCACGCCTATGGGTACTGACCCCCATTTTTAGTACTTAAGATACCCCGAACCTTGTACTACTCTCTATTCTATACTATTCTATTTTCCTAATAATAACGATACGACTGATATAGCTCGACGCTCCCGAAATCTTGAAAATCCTGCATCCTTAACTCTTGACTCTCTCCATTTTAAATGCCAGTTAAAGCCCAAGATCTTTAGTTTTGAAACGATTTAGGGTTGTGTGTGTCATAACGAGTGGAATAAAATCTACTAAAGTGTTCCCGAGTTTTGTTTCGCGAGTTCCATTACACGTAACTGAGACTATTTTTTGCCTAATTGTTTTTTCACTAATTATGACACTTACCAAAAAGCCCCTTTAAGTTCCTGAGGGTTCGCCTTGTAGCTGCATATGAGCAACGTACCGTTAGTGGGAGCCTTAGCCGTCGATTCTTGTACGGTTATAAACTTGGGCCTAACCAAAATCACCGGTGGGTCTATAAAGTACAAAGGAAGAAGAGTGTTTAATAAAATTGAGAAATTATTAATTAATGGCGACTTACATCGTACTTCGAGAATTAGAACCTGATGGCCTTCGGGTTCGCCTTTGTGCTTCGTAACCTCGTTTTCCGCGTAACAATGGATTTTGATCCCGTTTTCGTAATGGCTGGCCTGGAAGACTAGTTGGCTTTTCGTGTTGAACGTGCCGTCTCGCTAAAATATTAAAGATATGTTAGAATGTAAAAAAAGAAATAGTTATTATAAAGCCATCCACATAGCAATCAGTCAACGTCGATTTAGATAGAATATCAGGAAACTTAATATTTCCGAATTTGTTTCAGGAGAAGGGCGGCCGACCCTTCAAATAAAATGGGCATTTACCCGAATAATACATGACGTTCCATCTGAGAAATGGGTCCGCACGAAGACTAAAAGAACTAGCTAAAGGTTTTCCTTTATCCGCTTAAAAAAGGAAAGTTGTGGGATAAACATTTTCCGAATAAATTGCGGTCTACTTGTAATTCCGGCAAAACTCTTGAGTCTGGCTATTAATTTCGTCCTTTTCGGTGCAACCGGCGTTTTATCCAAAGACCAAAAGACGGAGAACTTAATCAGATGTAAAGGAACGGAGACATACGGCCTTAGGGTTAAACACTGCTACAACTCTAATAAATTAGGGAAAACGCCGCGACTTTTCCATGTAAAATTGCGTGCCGCAGGCGCAATATTTCAGTTCTTTCGCATTTCTTTTTCGCTGCAAACTTCTTCAAAGCAAGAGCACTTTTATGTATTTAGAAAAATACCCACTTTACGTTTCGCCTTTCTAAGCAATTAATTTTCAAAGAAATCCTCTTCAAATCCTGGAAAATGGAGTGTGCGACTACTATACTGCTATAGAAATCCATGAAATCTTGGAACTACTGTGGGCCTTAGTCGTTCTATACTTTATTCGGGTCTCGTACAGATTGGAACTGGGAAAGATTTCTCCAACAATCAACGGTCAAAAATTTAGTTCTGGAGAGGTACAAAGGGTTCCAGAAATGCAGGGTTTCCATTTAACACACCTTCGGACTCCTACGAGTTTATTTGCGATTTTAGATTTAGGAAAAAAACAAATATGGAAATATACCGAGCGTCCAGACGAACCCAGACATGGGAGATTAACATATTTTCTTTGACCAGTATGTATTGTCCAATTAAAAACCGTTTATACGGAGGTGATATTATTCAAGGCCGGTCGCCATTCTGCAATTTTTTCAATCTTCTATTTAGAGCTTTTGTTGGCTCAAAACGCCTCCAAATTAAAAAAAAAAATGGGTGTCCCACGTAACCGTTCGGTGCCACGAGAGAACTAACTGGACATCAGTTTATTAGTAGTAGAAGACGTAAACATCGGCGTAAGAGAATTTAGTCAGGAGGTCAATGAGCAATCTAAATTCATAATAAACAACACCGAAACCATGGCAACACACGTGCATCTGGCACATGGGCATGAACGCAGGTTTTCCCGAAATGATTAATAATTTCATTGATATTTACGATAAAGAGACATTTTACAGTAAAATGAAGAAAATTGAGTTTTCTTCCCTCCTACGTTGTAAGGAACGCCATCCTATTTGAAAAATCGACAAAATTAAAGTTGAAAGATGAAAACGAAAGTTGCTCTGGTGAACATCCTGTATATGTTTTTGGCTAAACGAGTATTTGTGCCTGCTAAGGTGATTTTACATGAGATCACATTCCAATATCAAAATTTAACTTAAGCTAATTGTGGTATTAATTGTTTTATATCTAAAATGTTTTTAACATTTAAAATCTCTTTTAAAACGACGTAGCTTCGAGTTATTGCTTCCCAGAGAAACGAATCTAGGCATTAGTACAGGATCAAAATAAGATTCTATCACGTGGTGGTCCCATTTGAAAAAATGACATTACACGACGCCCCACTTTTTTTGGCAGACACTGTAGGGTTGTCAGTAATTTTAAAATTTACCCTTATTAGCCTCATATACATTTCAGTAATTGTTTTTTTTTGTGAAATCATAAATAAACTCGTAGAGGTCCCAGGGGCTGTTAAATAGACATCCTCTATATTAAAATACTTTTGCAGAGTTAATTAAATAAATTGGTCAACCTATGCGAATGTGTATTCCATGATAATTACTGGGCAAAAACAAGTTCTCTCCATAGATGGAACGTGGCTAATTATTAAATTTAACTTGAAACATGCCTAGGAACTATTAAGGGAGCAAGTCTATGGTGGCTGAAAAGTAATACATTCGTTATGAACTAGATTCAGGAATAGCACCGTTATGACTCTATTTTTTAATAAAACTTCAACTCCAAACTAGTGCCTTTTTTGCATCTTTGATACTTTCGATTGAACCATTCCAACTTTTTAATTTTTCACATTTTTCTCAGATCCCTTTCTCTTGCTGAAGGCCGCTCTGAGTGCGAAGAGGTTTTATTCCATAATTAATTTTCCTATTTGGAGGAAATAGGTACCACCCAGATATACAAAAAGAACATATATTGGTACAGATTGATTCAAAGGAAATTATAGAAATGTTCTAAAACTAAGCCAAATTCCGTAGTAACTTTCCTCTCCGCATTCTCTCCTCAACTCTTGTTGTAATTCCAGAAGTTACTTGCGATTTTCGAGAATAATAGGTACTCTTTTATGCTTTAAATATGCAGAAAATATATGAACTAAGGTTAATTTCGCAGTGGCATAAATTTGTTCAAAATTTATTAAATTTCATCGGGCTTTTACACATCTTTTTATTTCAATTCTTCCTGCAACGTCTCTTTGTTTTAAAAATAATTAGCGGATTTCAAGGATAACTTCGTATAGAGAGGAATTGTGTTGTTTCAGGCAGGTTATTATGGTTCAAGCCAACCTGTACTAACCTAACTCTAACCGAACTAATCTAAACTAATTGCACAAAAGGGAAGTTAGCTCACGTCCTGAAGAGAGGGGGTCGAAGACCTCTCGCATCTCTACGTGGTGAACCTTGGATGTCTCCTCCCTTGAATCTGGCATGTAGGAAAGGAATAAGCCAGAAAATGAAGAAAAGAAAAGGAAATTTAAAAGTCACAGAAAATCGACAAATATAGAGGGACAGAATACATAAAACCAGCCACACACAAAGGAGATATTGATGTCTGCGTGGACAGAATGGAAACAGGGCGCAAAAGTGGAGCACAAACACAAAGTTTTATCTCCCATCAAAAGTAATTCCGAAACTCGGTCCTTGGTAGGGGTAACAGTGAAGAGGGGAGGATTTTGTGGACGGGCGTGCAAAAAAATCGTATGAATCCCATCTAATGCGGTTGTTAGATCATGAAACAGCGTACCTCTTCTATGAAGGTTTCCTCCTCTATATATACAAGGTATCACTGAACATAGTGCTATAAATTTAACCACATATTTTAGGTCTCAAATGATGACAAAAATTTCATATAGAGATATATCGAAAGCTCTTCATTTTCGATATTTAGGGTGTGAACGGTTGGATCCTGAAGATGGTTTTATGTTAATACTTTCGAAACTTTTCGAGATAAATGTATGAAATTTTGTACTTTGTCGTAACGTATTGTGTTTTCTCTGAATCTCTGTGAATAAAATGCCCCATTTTCAAGGAGTATGTAATATAGGGGTTGGTGGTTAAAAAGTACCTACACTTTTTTAGACCCAACGTTATGGACGATTTTATATAGGAGAAATATAAAATTTGAAGATTTTTACATAGAAAAATTTCTCTCGCGTTGAAAACCTAAATCTCCAAGTATTTTCGTGAAAATTGAGATTTTACAAATCGGTTTATGGAGTAATTTCTCTATGGAGATTCAAAAATGGCATAAAAAGTTCACATAACGTTCAAATTTTCATTAACTTGTTGCGAAACGTTTTGGAAATATTAGTAAAAACCATCCTCAAGAACCAACCTTTCACGCCCTGTACGTCGAAAACGAAGCGTCTTTCGGTATGTAGTTATATGAAGTTTTCGTGATATTTTGGCACCTAAAATACGCGGTCAATTTTATGGCACTATGTTCAGAGCCACTTTGTATATTAAAAAAAAAGGGAAAATATTAGAGTATCAAATTTCATTGTGTTTTTATAGAATTTTTTCCCTGAGAAATTCCCTCTGATGAGTTTCATCGCAGAGGTGTCTAAAAATCATGGGGATAGACGAATCATTCCAGTGTACTGGATCAGTTTCCTGGATTTCCATTCCTCAAATATATCTCCCTTATAAACACATTTTTATGGAATAAACTACTTCTGTTCGATAACCGCAATAAATACTCAAATCAAACCCTTTTCCCGAAGTTCCCCGCAAAACTACTTCTACTTAGTGGCCATGCTTTAGAATGCTGTGTTCATGTTTCTGGAAAACGTATCTGGAAGCAAACTGATTTAAAGTAAAAATACAATTCAGGCCATGCATGAAAACGGAATATGCACTCTCAAAACCATCTACTTACTTCGTTATATATAAATTGTGTCGTTAAGCGTGACTGAAAGGGTAAATTAAAAATTAATACGTCAGCAGTCGTGGGGCCTAATACTATAAAGGGGCTAGAAAATGTGGTCTACACATATACAGGGTTCGCCATTACTCTGACCTTGGTTCCTGGTGTCTTTGTATAAATGTCAATATGAAATGTTTAGTACAGTACTCATTTATATTGCAAAGCTGCATGATTTAATAATATTTTTGTTTATATAGAGTGTTCCGTTTTCGCTGGACAGCAAAAGTTATAATTTTTTAAATAGCAACCCATAGTTTTTTATGCTATTTGTTGAAACCTTAATTTAAAAGGAAAATACATTAAACATTTTTTAAATTGGTTGCGGCGTTGCCATATTAGAAGGTAGTGACAGGTAATATGACAACTAAATGACATAAGCAATTTATGCTTTTGTTAAATAGAAGCAAAGCCTACTAGAATAAATCTGTTGGATTATAATAGTGCCTGTTGCAATTTGATTGAAATTTTGCAAATATCTCCATAACTGTAAATGTTAGATGAAAAGATGTTGTTGCAAATTAATAGAGAATTAAAAACTACATTAGAAAGACTTGAAAAAATTCATGGGTACCATTAAAAAAAAAACGAGTTTCAGCAATTTGTAAAATTTGCAAATTAGCGCTCTTATACAAAAAAGTATGGTGCATTAAAAAAATGTTTTAAAATTTTTAAGTACCTCTGACTTCCATTTACTACTTTACAAAAACAAATTTCAAAAAACACCAGTTTTGTGATTTTTTTTTTTGATGCTGCATTTTTAAAGAAATTTCTCTAATATGGCAACGCCGCAACCAATTTAAAAAATGTTTAATGCATTTTCCTTCTAAATTAAGATTTCATCAAATGGCACAAGAAAAATTATGGGTTGGTATTTAAAAAATTATAACTTTATGCTGCCCAGCGAAAACGGAACACTCTGTGTAAACAAAACTATTATTAAATCATGCAGCTTTCCGATATAAATGAGTACTGTACTAAACATTTCATATTGATATTTATACGATGACACCAGGAACCAAGGCCGGAGTAATGGCGAACCCTGTATAAGAAAACCATAAACAACTTTTAATACATTTGATAAAATTGTAGTAGTCCACCTGTCTATGCGATATGAACGCGATCAGATGAAAATAATCTAAATTAACAGGAGTAGCGTTTAATCATCGTCCCAGCTCCTTCTACAAGGGCAAAAACCCTAATTTGTAAAGGTCCACCATTAAAATAATAAACGACTGTTGGATTTTTCAGCGACACGAGCACTTTTTCAGATTGCCTTTGTTGCGATTTAAACTGCCAGATATCGGCCCTTTTTCGCAGTTTAATTAATTTCAGCGCCCGGCTCTGCGACGAGTTTTATTACGGCCCTGATAACGTTAAGAAAAATGAAAGCCATTCTTTTTTTATCTGTTAACTGCTATCGCTGTTTATGTATTCGGAATGGGACCTGCGTCTGGTGCGGAATAAACGATTTCGACTTAGAACAAGAATTTCGATCGTATAAACTAGAATTTCCCTCTCTGGAATGATCATCATGAAATAAGCATCTATGGGGATTGTCGGTTATAAAATCCAAATGAACCCGATGCGAATGGCGTACGTGGAGCTATTACTCCTCATAATGGGGAAATCCTCTAGGATAGTGGACATTTATGACCTGTTACTCGGTCAAGATGATACTACTTCAGAAACAGCGGCCACATTCAGCTGAGGTAACAGTTTTGCAACTGTCGGAATTTCGGAGTAAAAATGATCGCTAGCTCCCATTTATTTGAACGGCACAAATCCCAACATTTGCAAACTGTTGACTCTCCCTCATATTCTGAGTCATGAAAAAGCTGATCGAAAGTGGAGAATTTGGGTCTCGGAAATGATGGGGCATTTCTAACTTCACCCTTAACTTTTTAGGGAATTGCTATTTTCTTTTTTGATTCAAAAGCGGCATTAAATAATACAAAATATACCATCTTTTCACGTTTCATTTTTTTTTTAATGTTGCTTGAGCCACGGGCAACACAAAATTGTTGTGTAAACCAAAACGGCGTTATTTTCATTTACCTTCGTATACAGGGTTCGCCATTACTCCGGCCTTGGTTCCTGGTGTCATTGTATAAATATCATTATGAAATGTTTACTACAGTACTCATTTATATCGAAAAGCTGCATGATTTAATAATATTTTTGTTTACACAGAGTGTTCTGTTTTCGCTGGGCAGCATAAAGTTATAATTTTTTAAATACCAACCCATAGTTTTTTTATGCCATTTGACGAAACCTTAATTTGGAAGGAAAATACATTAAACATTTTTTAAATTGGTTGCGGCGTTGCCATATTAGAGAAATTTCTTTAAAAATGCAGCATCAAAAAAAAATCACAAAACTGGTGTTTTTTGAAATTTGTTTTTGTAAAGTAGTAAATGAAAGTCAGAGGTACTTAAAAACTTTAAAACATTTTTTTAATGCACCATACTTTTTTGTATAAGAGCGCTAATTTGCAAATTTTACAAATTGCTGAAACTCGTTTTTTTTTAATGGTACCCATGATTTTTTTCAAGTCTTTCTAATGTAGTTTTTAATTCTCTATTAATTTGCAACAACATCTTTCCATCTAACATTTACAGTTATGGAGATATTTGCAAAATTTCAATCAAATTGCAACAGGCATTATTATAATACAACAGATTTATTCTAGTAGGCTTTGCTTCTATTTAACAAAAGCATAAATTACTTATGTCATTTAGTTGTCATATTACCTGTCACTACCTTCTAATATAGCAACGCCGCAACCAATTTAAAAAATGTTTAATGTATTTTCCTTTTATATTAAGGTTTCAACAAATGGCATAAAAAAACTATGGGTTGCTATTTAAAAAATTATAACTTTTGCTGTCCAGCGAAAACGGAACACTCTGTATAAATAAAAATATTATTAAATCATGCAGCTTTGCAATATAAATGAGTACTGTACTAAACATTTCATATTGACATTTATACAAAGACTCCAGGAACCAAGGCCGGAGTAACGGCGAACCCTGTATGTACTGGGTGTCCCAAATAAAGTGAGTTCCATGGGGATTATGAAAGTGGTAAGAGATGCAAGGTGACTCAAATTGGAAGAAAGAAGCGCATTTTTGTGCCCATTCAGAAAATGTTCCAAATTTAAAAATATGCACAGGGGTTGTTAAAATATGAGCAAAAAACTGAAAACTGCGATGTTCAAAAATCATGAATTATGAGTACACTGTTTGAGTAAATTGCACCAAATTTGGCAGTTCTTTATTATCGACAATTGTCAATTGAATGGCGTTTTCAGAATTTTTCTAGGCCTTCTAGATTTCGAGAAATTATATTCAACTTTGTTATTTCTTATGGCCGCCATATTGGAATTTGGTGCCATCGAATAGACAATAAAAAAAGTTTTTTAACCGTGTATCACAAAGGTGCCCTTGAATCTGCCAAAGAAAGAAAAATAAATAAAAACATTTTTCACCTTAGTAGGCTTAGAAACAAGTGCTTTAGTGTTGCTATGGATACTTACGTTACATGCAACGAATATCAACAAAAAGTCTTCACTATTGTTGTATTTGAGGTAAATTTTATTCAAATTTATTTTTCTTTAGGACCCGATGAGCAGTCAATCTAGGTATACCAATATTATATTCTATTTGACGCAGTGAGATGCGAGGGTTTTCAACAACACTTCCAACAACATAATTTTCAACATCTTCGTTAATCCTGCGTGTTCTGGTTTTCTTTTCAAACGATCCGTACTTAAGTGGATTCTAAGCCTATTAAATATTGCGTGCCCAGGTTGACGCCTCTCTGGATACCTCTGGAGATACATATTTTGAGCTCTATCTATATTTCTTCCACTTAAAATGTAGCAGTCATTAATCTCCAGCTTTTCTTGATTTGAAAACTGTTCCATAATTTTTTTACTTGAAAATTTCTGCCGAATGAAAGAGTAAAACTGATAAAAATGAAATGGAAAAAATAAAAATTGACATTTTGACAACCCCTGTGCATATTTTTAAATTTGGAACATTTTTGAATGGGCACAAAAATGCGCTTCTTTTTTCCAATTTGAGTCTCCTTGTATCTCTTACCACTTCCATAATCCCCATGGAACTCACTTTATTTGGGACACCCTGTACACATATTTTTTTAACCAAAGACTACTTATGAGCGCAAAATCGAAAACAAACCAATTTACTGTTAAGAAATAAGCTTTTTCATCGTTTACGTACTATTTAACTGAGTTTGTATTGCATCTTTTGGCCAAATTTATATTTGTCTTTTTTTTTAAATTAATCCCTAGATGTTTGATCGTAATACACCATTGAACGTGGTTTTGAAAGGCCTTTAATTTGAGGTGTTATTTCCCTCACGTTTCAATTTAAATAAATCGGTCATTTTGCACTGCTGGTGATGTAAGCAACATGGAAAAAAATGAACAAACATCTAAAGATAGTTCTTGTTGTCATACTTAACGTCGATTCAGAATTTTTGAAAAAATTAAAATTCAATTAAAACTCACGGCGAAGGGGGTAGAATTCAGAGCCCCAAGGCATATTGTTTATCATAAAAATCGCAACACTTTTAGTTGAAGCCTCACATTCAACCAACATTGACATTTACGTATCTGGTTGAAGCAGTAGTGCAATTGATGAAATTTTACATATAACGCCATGCGTTAAGTACAGTAAGTATTATATTAGAACCAAATTTATACCACATATTCAACGTGTCGGAAACGTGCTTTTGCAGCACGACCACATATTGCTCATATTACTATGGCTCATCTATAACGTCACAATGTTAATGTGCTTCCTTGGGCTCCCCGCTCTCCTGATCTTTCCCGTATACACCACGCATGGGACATGACAGGAAGAAGAGTTACTACACTGGAGGACCCATGACATACTTTAGCGAAGTGGCGAAATACAATTCAAGTTGTCTGTGATACACTGCCTTGAGAGGAAATGGACCATTTGGTTAGAAGCATGCCCAGACGAGTTTTTGCGGTTGTAAATTTACAAGACAATTATACACGTTTCTCGAATTTTAAAGATTTTCCGGACTTCGGCTTCTTCGCAAGTTAAATAGTTTATTTTGCATAGTGTTGTTAACATATTTACAAAGTTTCATTAAACCATGCAAATGATTTCTAGGTGTTGCAATTTGTGTGATAAGTAGTCTATTTTGACAGATGTTATTTAACAATAGCACACCCTATATATACATATTTAAGTCGATTATCGGGCACCTTTCATAAATATCATTGAAAGTTAAAATGAAAAAGTAATTTTTAGAGGGAGATAGAAAAGGGGAATAAATCGCTTGACACATGAGCAATTATTATTTTGATATTGCCTAACATGGACGTTTGAACATGAGTAATAGAGGGCCACTCTACTTACATTGTCCTCTTGGCCGGTATGTACGAGAGTCTCACTGGTGATGGGCACAGATCCATTGGTCCATCTGATGGTAGCTGCGGGCCTCGCCCCATGGACATCGCAGATCAGCATTACATTGCTGCCCTGGACTACGTGGTTGTTCACTCCAGATAGATGCATTGATGTGGGTTTCACTAGTTGATAAAAATTATTTGTAAAATTTATTATAGATTGCCTGTAACTAGATTACCATTCACTTCAGCACTAATCCCGGATGTAATTGGGACATCTAGGGCTTCGCTTTCCACTTTACACTCGAATCGGGCGTTTAGGTCTCCTCGCGATAGAGTTAGTTGGAGCTTTGATGTTCCAGTGCCCAATCCATTTCCTAGGTCGATGGTCGTGTATTGAGCTGAAGGAAAAAGAGAATTTTAATATGTATTATCTTGGCTCAACAGCAACCCATAAAATGCGGACATGAAAAGAATTTGGCAGGATAGGAAGGAACACTGTGTGAGCATACAGTAAATTCGCAGAATTGTTCAAGTTATTCAGCTACATCAAAAATGCAGGTTTTTGTTGCAGCTCTCGAGAGCGATCAATGGTTTTTGGGATATCAGCTATCGAAGATTGAAAAGGGAAAAAAGCCGATTCCTCTCTCTTTTTAGAATTTTTCTAGAAAAACATCAAAATTTCAGATGCTGTTTTTCGCCATTTGTCATCCTTTATATCACGTAACTTTCTCCTTATGTACAATATCGAGAAAGACATAAAGAATTTGCCTTATTTATTCATCACCGTTCTGAGCCCTTATTTTTCCTCTCGCTTCTAATTTTCTAGAATTCTAAAAATACCCAAACATTCAAGTATTTTGCTGCATTGACGCAATTACACGAAACACCCATTAGCGATCGTTTCCACTGAGGTATTCATTAAATTTGAAAAATCATTTTAGCTCCCAATTACAAGATTCCCCGCAGTTAAGAGTGGAAATGGCCCGGGCTTACAAACGGAAAGTTGCCTTAACCTGTCGCAGGGGGCGCGTAAAGCGGCGTAAAACAGCCCTTTACGACCCCGAAACATTTCCATATTTACCGGCTGGTCGTAAAGTCCGCCGGTAAAAAAAGGATAAGCACCTTCGTAATAATAAAAGTACTTAGGTTTACGATTTCCTCCGGTTTTCTTTATGTCTCGAACGGAGATGCAATCTCGAGGGTCCTTGTGGATGTAAGTTTGAGGGACACATTTGATTGTCCGCTTGAACAATATCTTCGGAAAAGAAGATTTTAGCTTTGGGATAATAAAAATTTAATTTATAGCTTAAAAAAAGTTGGTCTGCCTCGCTAATACGACATTCATGAAGCCCTTCGGTTTTATGGCCCTATAAACCGCTATTCTATGCACTAACGGAAGGGTTTGGTCACGTTTTCCAATTTAAAAATGCCCTATTTACTGGACGGCAATAAACCGTAAGTCATTGTGCAGGACGAAAAAGGGGGTTTTATGCACATTGGTTCAGTTATTAAGTACTTCAGAATTGTTTCTGACAAACTACTAGAATTTAGGCAAAATCCACTTTAATCGTCTACATCTTGGAAAGTTTTGAGAAACTATTTGGAAACTTTCTGCAGTTTTGAAAAACTGCGTTTGATCGAGTTCATGATTTCGTAATTGTTTCGTGCCGATTTGCTGCGATTTCCACTCAAAAACGAATTTTCACATAACAGATTGGCTTCGCATTTTTCCCTTAAATTTTTTATTTTAATTTCGAACGTTGTTGACGATATTTTGCTATTGCCAGCATAGGGAGTGGTCACTTTTTTGCATAGCTGCGTTCGAAATATCATACTTCCGGACGCCTCTTGCGATTTTAAAAAATTGCACGTCATCGAGTCCACTGTTTTATGATTATCTGATAGTGATTTCGTGCAGTTATTTTAATTTAAAAACGCAGCAGACACACACACACGGGCTTGCTTCATAGTCCCCGCTTATATGTATATTTTATTAATTTCAATTTCGAACGTAGTTAACGATATTTGTTTATTGCTGACATAGGAAGCCGTCGCTGATTCCGCAACTTTACGTTCGAAATTCTACCTTTTCGACCACATTTTTGCGATTTAAAAAAATTGCGTTTCATCGAGTTGATTGTTCTATGATTATTTACAGATTACTTCGTTCAGTTTTGCCGCTATATTCGCTCCAAAACACAGTTTTCACATGACAAATTTGCCTCATAGTGCCCGCTCATTTTATTAAGTCGTAACGAACCGAGAGCCTGAAACGCTCTGGGTGGTTGTAAAACCAGAATTCAATTTTGAACGCTCGGCGGATATAAGCCTGGCGAATGCCAAACTAGTTCGAGTCCCACATATTTAATAAAAAATTATCGAGCGATCACTCTAAGAGGAAAGAAAGAAAACACAATGACCTCAAATTTCAACAAATTTTCAATCAACAATTAACTTTAGGAAAAGCAAGACCACAATGTGCCCAAAGTGATTAAAACAGGGGAGAGGGTGGCGTAAAATGGGTTTTATGGGAAAGGAAAATGGGAAAAGATTAGGCCAGGGTTATGTTATTTCAAATTAGTCGCCGAGGCTTTGTTCCTAAATCATCTCTTGGGATGTGTAATTTAAATAGCAAACTTCAACTGAAATACTCCAGAGAGTTAGAAACAACTATTATCGAAATACTCCAATAATAGCGAAGGAGATAGCCGAGTTCTTATTATCTATCGAAATCCTCCAACAGGTTTGAATGCTTTCACAATATTCTACTTAACAACCTCTTTTATGTCTTTGCTAACTTATTTTAGATATCTCGGTCACTTGCTGTGGGCGGACAAATTTTCACGGTGATGGTGGAAGCTTGACTGGCTGGTTTTCTTGGCCCAGAAGTGGCTTTTTATATCCAGTTCGATAAAAATAAACACACCGTTAATACCCTCTTTGAAATATAAACATAGCACAATGTCAACAAAATCTTAGATGCCTGAGAACATGACAATATTGAGGTTTTAGCCTGATGCTACACGTTTAAATGGATACTGAAAGTAATTTACGTACGAAATTTCGAATATTCGTATATTCGATATAAAAGTAAATTTGGAACGTAGTTGGTGATATTTCGCTATTGCCAGCATAGGGATCTGTCAGTTGTTTCGCACAGCTGCATTTCTTCAATTATCTGCTTTATTTTGTAGCTATTTATGCTCCATTTTATTTTCCATCTGTCTGTAACAATCAATTGCAATCAGCGGAAAAACCGCAAAGCAGATTTGCTTGCAAATTTCTATTTTGTAATTTTATTACTAACTGCATATTTATGGTAGCTACCTCTACGCAAATGCTAAAAATTGCAAATTTATTAACATGACAGAAAGTGCAAAATAAAGTCCGCTGGTATTGGATTAATTGTTATCTTTTACTTTTTTCGAAATATGGACAATCATAGTTCATTGTATTTAATTGATAAACGAGGTGGATGGCTTTTTTTGGGGGGGAATTCATACGGAATTTATAGAAAAATTGTCGACAATTTGAATTTTAAATCATTTTTAAGGCGCTAGAAGTCGACGACAGCCGAATTTGGGTATTTTGCACGATTTTGGATGGTTTGTATTGTTTCAAGCCGATTGCGGTGGATTCGCTAGAGTTGCCACTTTGGAAGCTTTGAATATCGATTTTTTCGGAATCTGTTGAAAATTGCCTCAAAAACAGCTCAAACCGATACGAGTTGACGTTTCTGAAATGCAGTCGTGGTCATAGAAATAGCACACTTTTAATTTTTACCATAAAAGTACTAAATACCAATAAAAGTTAATAACAATTGTTTTTTTGTATTCATCTTTTCTCATAGAATGCATTATCAGTTAAAATCCCAATACAAAATTCTTTACTTATATTTTATTGGTTTGTTTGTGGTTCAGTGCTGGCCATACAAACAGCACGTTTAACTATTAATAACTTTAACCATATTTTCCGTCGAATATTTTTATTAAGAGTAAGTTAATATTAATTCTATAATTCTTAATGACTACTACTACATGCATTTTTTTTGAAAAAATAGTGGGCAGCAAGAGGCATTGCGGTCCCGAAATGCGAAGGATAATAATTAGACTGAAAGAAGGAGGAAAATCCATTACGGATATATCGAAGACATTATTTTGTTCTAGGAAAATGGTGTGCAACGCCTTAAAGTTGCACAAAAACACCCAAAGTTTTGAAAATAAACCGCGTGCATCGAAAGGCAGAAAAGTCACTGAACGAGAAGTTGCCTTAGTTGTGCGGATTAGCAAAGCGCGACCTTTTTTAACATCTGTAGAAATTAAGCGGCAAATTTTCAGTGATTATCAAGTGGATTTATCTGCCAGATCAGTAAGAAGGATTTTACAACGGCACAACCTTCGTGGATGTATTGCTAAGAAGAAGCCACACGTTTCTAACCGAAACAAGAAGAAGCGTTTAAATATCGCAAAAACCTATATTAATAAACCCCCTCAATTTTGGCGCCGGATTTTCTGGAGTGATGAATCTAAAGTGAATACGTTCGTTAATGATGGAAAAACGTATGTTCGTCGTCCAAAAAATAGCAGTACCGATCCACGATACACCATTAAAACAATTAAACATGGCGGGGGATCAGTAATGGTGTGGGGTGCTATTTCCTGGCATGGTATTGGACCTATTTACCGAATTGACGGTACTATGGATAAATTTCAATATAAGGATATATTAGCCGACATAATAGAGCCATATGCTTTTGAACTTATGCCGGTTGATTATGTTTTTATGCAAGCGAATGATCCGAAGCATACTTCGAGGCTGGTTAAACGGTGGCTGGAGGATAATGTAATCGAAGTTTTAGACTGGCCTCTTCAAAGTCCCGATTTGAACCCTATCGAGAATGTGTGGGAATGAGTTAAACGGGAAATTAAAGGAAAAAACCCCTCCAGTGCAGGCGAACTATAAGAAAATATTAGAAACGCCTGGAACTCCATTCCAAGAGACTATCTCCAGAAAGTAGTGGAATCAATGCCATGTAGATTAACAGCTGTAATAAAAAACAAGGGATTCTTCACAAAATATTGACAATTTCAGTTGTTATTGTGCATTTGTTTGCTATTTTTTGAATGTGTGCTATTTGCTTGACCAGCCAAAATTAATTTTTCTTTTTTTCAAGAAGTACTGTTTATTATTTCAATTTTTTATGTTAATAAAGCTTTTAAGTTTTATATAATTCCATGCAAAATATTAATTTACAAGAAAAAACTAAAACTTGCTAAAACTTTGAAAAAACCACGTGTGCTATTACTATGACCACCACTGTATATCTAGTTTCTCCATTTTCAAGTGCCCAAAATTGGAGATACCCTACAATGCATTTAGAAAGAGCTGGATTATGTTGTCTGTAGTGAACATAGGATCTAAATCGGTCAGATAGAGTAAAAAAAAAACAGCACCGAAAATTGCGATGTGTTCTCAAGTAATAAGGAACAGTGGCGCTTGCACGAGCACTTCTAGTAAATTTCAAAGTTTGTTCGTCAAGATTTCTGGAGTTTCTAGACTAAATGGCTTCAAAAATATCTTAAACTAATTGTTTTGGCAAGTTTTATAAGCCCATTGCACGCGGATTTGTCATATTCTCCTTTGTTGATGAGACGAACTCCTTGTTTCCGATGTTTTTAAAGTGCCCTCCGGTACCGTAAGTTATTAATTAAAAAATCTCAGATCTGTATCTGTTCAACACACGCAACTTCATAAAAAATCAACAAAATAAATTCGAAACTCATTTAACCACTTAAAAACGCTGGCGTGTTATAAATGAAACTTTATTCCGCTATCCAAATATCCGTTACAGGATAATTTTTCACTCGGCGGAGGGTGAAAAATAATGGAAGATATTCGGTTTTGATCGATAATTACGGTTGCTCTCTCCAGCTTTCATGAAATATTAATCTTATTAAATTGAGAAACACCGCATCTAATAAAAATTGATGTTGGTCGGAAAGTTTTCCGGTTTCATTATTAAAAGCTGAACTTTTAATTCGTCATGCCAGGGATTGATGACCGCACTAGGAAGACGATTAATCGTACCACACGCTGAAACAATATAAATTTTGATTAAGTCAAAGTTCAAAGTCGGCAGGAAAGTGGGTATTTAATTTAAGACCCTTTGCAGTCAAATAAATGAAAGTAGCTAAACAATACCTTTCACTACATAAACAAAAGGCCGGAAGGCAGGCAGCTAATCGAAGAGAAACAAGTTATTCTTGCCGGGCCTCATTTCATTTATTTCATTGTTCGGGGGTTGTATGTATATTTTATATTCCCTTTCCCACGGCGTTGTTCGACTTTCGAAAAATTTGTTGAGCAAGCCCACCTTCATCACGAACTTATATTCGGATTTATCTTGTTTCACAGTTTGGAAGTATAATTGGCGAGATGTTTCTCTTTCGGTATAACTTTTATCCTTCCCCCATCGGGGGAAATTTATTTAATGAACATCACTTTTTGCAGGTGAGCGGAGAAGCTTTCGGGGCGATGCAGGCTAAGAGTTTTCGAATAAATATTGTATAATGCGTATCATCCCGGAATGAACGCGATTCAAAACGGGAAAATTATAATCCAGCCATTCAAGGCTCACTTCCATCTAATTTGACAAAAGCAGGAGGATCATAAATATACTTCTGTATTTTTATCTTGAGCATCGGCGGGAAATCTCATAATCCCAGAGCAAAAGCTATAAATTCCGGTATAAATCATTTATTCGCCCATCGGCGTATGGCTTTTTTCGAAAGATGTTATTGGAGAAATGCGTCGGCCGAATGGAATCCAGGGGAGTGTAAATGAGGTTGTATATTGGATTATGGATCAGTTTTTCTTTTATAGCCCCGGGAGAGGGTCGGGCTATAAAAATCAGGCGCGGGGATTACCGATAAGTAGCGAGCAAAACCTTTCTTTACATGGGCGTTATTTATACTCTACTTTTAAGTGGGACAAAGCAATGCAGAGCTTCAGGAAGTTATAAACCGTAAATGTCGTTAACTCTGAATGTAGCGTAGTCGAATTTTGAATTTCAAGCATGGGGATATTGGTTATTTGAAGAATTTCGAGGTTTTAATTTATGACAAAGTTACGTATTTTGGCGCTCAAGAAAACGTTGTTTCGAAATTTGTGACCTAATTCCGAAAACGTCGGGATGAATCGAATTCTGCCGAAATAGTTATCGTGTCCAGAGTTTATTTCATAAAATAGGGTGGAATTATTGATAGTTTATCATACGGTCATCCTGTCTGGATCGAATATTCTAGTGCGTACGTGCATAATTCGGGGGTCAATATAAGCTAAATTGCGTAAATTTGTATTTACTGGCGCCAGAGGCCATTCACTATTCATTGAAATATTGAGTGTATTTTGAATTATTGCCAAACGAGTTATACATTGTGATTGGTGGTTAACATTAGAGAGCTGCGCTTCCACTTAGTTATTATTAGACAAAAAATCATCGGTTGGAGACCTGCGAACCTTTGAGCCATCCGGATTTAACGTGACTGTCACGTTGATTAGAATCGGTCGCTTTCCACGTCTCCACGCAATCAATGCCACCCCAACCAAATATCGTAAAAATAGAATCAACGACAAGAGTCTCAGCAATTTAGTCGACGCGTGCAAAAACTGCGATTTACCTAATTTGGGACCTCAATTTGGAACGATTTCCCTTCAAAACGGGGGACCGGAGACGTAATCAACCGTAATTCCCTTTTCTTATAGGGTTTTCCCCTCCCGGGTATGTGCGTACGTGTGCGTGTGTATATGTGCATGTGCGCGTGTGTCTGTGCGTAGCACGTCCAAGTTAACTTTGCGACTGAAACGATAAAGCGTCGGGTGCGCAATAAACAGGTGGACGCCCCGAAGGGTACGGCACACCCCCACAAAAGAATTATACAGTTTTACTTCATTTATTGCGTGTGGGCGACCTATTTACAGAGCTTTTAACACGCGGAAAAATGGGTGACATAGAAATTTTTAAATCCAACGTTTAGCACAAAATGTCGCATGGGCAAGCCCGCGTAGTTATTGCTGATGTGTTGCAGTTTATGAGACGCGAAGCTGAGCCGAATAAACCACTGAAATCAATTGACGAGAACGAGTTGCTGTGGCTACTGGCATAAGCTTTCGAACCGTTCCGAAGATCTTCCAGACAACGAGAACCATAGAAAAAGGAGAATGTTCTGTGTTTTTGAGCTCCAAAGAGCGAGAACGAAAGAAATCTGAATCGATTCTAGACAATTTTGATGCCGGTGGGATAAGAAGACTCATTATGAATTTGGTAGAAAGGCAAGTTCCGACGTTGAGCGGTATCCATATAAAGTTTAGAGAAGATTGCAATTATTCGGGACGTTGTAAAAGCTTAGGGAAGATCATAGGGGCCATGCGGTTTAGATACCGAAAAACGAACAAGTAACAGAAAATGATTAATGGAAAAGCCGTATATTCAACCTGTGCGATTTGATTATTCGAGAAGGATTATTTAGCATCGCAGTGAGAATCGCCCCATTATTTATATGGATGAAACCTATGTACACTCTTCCCATACTCATAGTAAGGCATGGAGCGATAATCCTAATTAAAGCCTACATACACCAATTTCTAAAGGACAAAAGTTAATTATTGTCAACACAAAAGGTGAAAACGGTTTCGTGGTAAACACATATCTAAAATTTAGATTTAATTAGAAATCAGGAAATTATCATGAGGACATGAACTGTAATAGTTATACAAGATGCCTAGAAGGGAAGTTTATCCCTAATCTGTCTCCAAAGAGCATCCTTGTCATCGATAATGCTCCTTTCCATAATATTCAATCTAGTAAAGACCAACTATGAGTTTAAGGAGAGTGGAAATGTTGAAATGGTCGCAAGAGAAAATGATTTCACGTGATGGCAAAATGACGAAAATTGAACTGTATAATATGATTAAACTTCATAAATCTTCTTGCAGAACGTGTCAAATTGATAAACTTCTAACAGAAAAAGGACATACACTATTAATGTTACCCCCCTACCATCCAGGCCTTAATCCTACAGAACTGGAGTGAGCAGCAATGAAACAATATGTTAGTGAAAGGAATGTTAGTTTTAATTTGAAAGACGTTGAGGAATACTGTAATGAATAGATAGCGTTTGTGGACATGCAAAAAAATTAAATGATTTTACCTGGATCCCACATCACCTCTGGATATTGTCGTAGACCAATTGATTATACGTTTAGAAAAGATGACAGTGATAATAATTAGAGTGACGAAAATGATAGCAGTGCGTTTGAAAATAACTTAGATAACGATTAATTGTAATTAAATATGTTAAATAGAAATTTTAAAATGTTCTTTATAGCGTTGTAATGTCTTTTATACATTACCTTTTACACGGTTATGCATATGGAGGTGTAGTAAGTGCAAGCGAAAGGCGATTAGGCGATTGATAAATGCAAGGGTGACAGACTACCATTAGCGGTAAGGTTACATTAAAATTTGTAATGGAATTTATTCTCGAAGAACACGTTCAAGTTCGGATCTTCTAATTTTTGGAGGTAAATCCTTAGCGAGCGTTCAATGGGAATTTGCTTTAAAACTTCCTGATCGGCCTGGTTCTTCGGTGAGCACTATGAGGAATATTGTGGTAAATAAAAAAAAACGTGGATGTGAGAATTCTTATTACTTAGTGAGAATCAATCCACACAACCATAATTGAGTAAATTTTTATGAGGGAGTAAAATTGGATTTTTGTCGTGATTTTCATTAGGAATCTCATAGTTTCATTGAAACCATAGCAACTAGGGTTGGTGTATCTAATTCAAAGGTATACAACGCTCTTAAAAATTGTAAGTATAAATCATACAATCTGCAAGACAAATAAGCCAAATGAGATTTTGGGCCCAGATCACCGGCGTCAGATGGTGATGTGTAAAACCTTGATGGAAAAGACTAACGTCGATGAAAGTGTTGTTTCCAACATTATCTTCAGCTACAAATCAAGTTTGTTATTACATGGAAAACATAATCTAGCTGGTGCTCGCGTCTGGGCCCAACGAAATCTGCACAAGCCATATGGTAGAAGCACTCAGAGGCCTCAAAAACTTAATGTGTGGGCTGAGATTTTGGACAATCGCATTATCGGACTTTTTTTTTAATGGAAATTTGAATGCATAAAAATATCTGGAAATTCTTGAACATCAAGTCGTTCCGACGATTACTGAACTTTCTAATTTTGAAATTAATAACGTTTGGTTTCAACAAGACGGTCGTCCTGTCTATAACAGCCAAGCAGTGCGACAATTCTTAAAACAGAATTTCCCTAATCGCCTAATTACTGGATTTGGGAATGTCAAATGGACCGCGAGATCACCAGACTTTACTCCAGATGACTCCTTCCTCTGGGGTTTCTTAAATAAAAAATTGTACAATATGAGGAAGATCGGACACTTGATTTAACGGGATTGAGACACAAAGTTCTTGATGCTATCAATCAATTACGCCAGGCATGCTAAGTAATGTTTGTAGGGAATTCTATGATCATCCCGGGTAATGTTCAGCACGAAGGAGTGATCAGTTTGACCTGTTTCTACAAGTCTCTTTTCTTTGAAACGATGAATTTTTGTTGTAGTTGCGGTTTTTAATTTTAAAAATGGAACTAATGCGAGTAGTTTGGGTTCTCCAAAATCACGGAGAACTACACCCTTCCTCAGATTAAGGCGTACTGCTCGCGAGTCAACGACGGTGGCCGCTGGTCGACCATGGAAGTGGAAATGGTAGTCTGTCTTCCTTGCACTCATCAATCGCCTAATTGCCTTTTGCTTGCACTCATTAAAACTCCAGGTGCATACCAGCGAACGAGGTACCGTATCTGCGCGAAGAAGTCTGGCGTCACAGACGTTAGGGCCCAGCGAGAAGGGACAAGTCAAAAACCGCCCTTACTTTTTATCTTTACCCTGGACTGTATGACGTTTTATACTTTTAATATTTTACTGTGATTTCGTCCATCGTTCGAATGCTTCCTCTGTCATTACGTGCATCACTTCGCCTGCAAAGTTAATTTGGGCGAGCTGTAAGTGTGTAATAGCAGCGACTCGATTGGGGAGAGGGCGCAGGAGTGGGCTCGGTCGCGAGAAATTGGAAAACATAACCTGTATTCAATGTCCTTGGGTCGATGGTCAAATGGACTGGACTAAAGCCGATTAAATCGTTCTCGTTGCTTCATCGACCCGAAGAAAATAAATTGCTTTCTGTCACATCGGTTTTGCCAGAGAAAAATAAAATCGACGAACTGAAGGAATTGTTTTACGTTTGCAAGCAGGGACTAGTTTGCCTTGAACAGATGTGCGACTGACTTTTATGTTCGTATTAGAAACATGAGATAGCCCAATAATGCCTTGCAAAACGACATAAAAGATTAATTTTAAAAATATGCTTTATCATCGGATTACCTTAATTGTCCTGAAAACTTGGAGACTATCCAAAGATCCCTGATCTAAAGTTCCCCGAAATGAGGCGTTGACCAAGTCACAAATTACTTTTATACTGTCCAGTTACCATGTAAAAGCCTTACTGGAAAGACTCAAATATTATTCATTACGACGCAATGGAGTCCATTGGATTCCGAACACGTAGAGCCCTCTTATTTTTTCATTCCCTCCGTCGACTAGGCCATCCATTGTCTTTTATCGAGAGGCATTCCAGAGGATAGATATATTGATTTAATCTTCGGAAAGTCGGGCGGCTTAAGGAATTTGTTATAGCCGGATTGCGTTAAATTTAACCAATTTCCTTTTCGGACCCAGAGAGAGGATCAGCATTGAAATCAGTATCGCTAAAGTCTAGATTGCCTTCTCAACAGTGTTTTGTGGGGGCCATAAAAATGCATGTTAACCGAAAAATTGGAATTCTCATGAAGTACTGAGATGGCAATAGCTGAGGAAGGTGTTGGAGAACGGCGATGTGGTTTTTGGTAAAAGAAAGTCAAATTGAGAGTAAAGATATCGTAGTTTAAGTCAAATTTTTTTGCTCTTCATTGAGAGAATGGCAAATATTACATGAAAAAGTATTAACATCTAGAAGCTGATTTTAAACTCCCCCGCATGGATCAAAACTCACTGAATAGTACTCCATGTTTTAAGAAGTGATCCAAATTGCCATTAAGGGAGATTTTTTAGGAATGTTGACTGATCTAAGGCGACTTGAATTACAGAAACATAAAAGTTTTTCAAAAAAGAGGTTTCAAGAGAGTCCGAATGAAAAATATTACTCCAGTTTCTAGTTATGTAGTATGTCTGCCAGGAACTTGCTACGACACTGATTTATTTATGGATTTGAAGTCTTCAGAACTTGCGTATGAAATATTTCATTAATAATTCTTTTATTAAAAAGTCGCTGCCATACCTAAAATCGAAAATCAAAAAATATCCTTAAAAATGAGTTACCTCTCTGGACAGTTGATAGATGTAATACATTAGAATCTCTATTCACAAAACATGAACTTAAAAATTTTTAACTATTAACTTTTCTTGGACTGACCAGCGAGAATTTTTCAGGGATTTTATCTAGTTTAAGCTGATTGCGAGAGGTTTTCATCATGATTGTAAACAAGCTCGAGCTGACCACGGATTCTAATGAGATTTGTAACAATTTTCCAGGACTGTTCAAAAGTGTTTTAGAAACGGGCACTATCAGGATTTCTGGCTAACCTAAATTGACATTAAATAAGAATTTCCAGACCCTTATTAAGCTTTTATTAATATTTCCACCATTTAGACCCGATTGTGCCAGTAAGGTTTAAATTATGTTTAACTTAACGTTCAGTTCATCTGAGCTCTCGTATAAGAATAGCGTTGCCCTCACAAACGAAATACTTTTACAATCGGTCCTAATGGTATTCATTATTTCCTGGGCTAATACGGGTAGTTCTTTTTTAAACTTCAGAGGATTTTTTAAAGGAATTTATACCAATCCGACCTTGTTTACTGCCCTGTCTCCATCCGTTTGGCTCAGTAAGTTCTAACCGAGTTTCTGTCTGTCGGTAATAAATTTAAAGATTTCTGTTTTCTGGTTGTTTTGGAAGTTTCTCTTAGCATTGGAACCAGCATACAAACGAAGGCCACTTACCTTAACTACACCGTTAAACTTCTCAATAAAGCACGAAATCCTCTCGCTTCCAATATTTAAACCACGTATACTGTACACATTGGAGCTAAATCCGGCAAATGGCTTTTTGTAATCCGGGGCTCCTATTACGCACGCACGTAATCTTAAGATGTTTCGAGTTCGCTAAAGAACAAGAAAGCGGGACAAGATACACACAAATACCTTAAAGGCACTCCGCTTTGTGCAAGTCGTCTCTGAACCTCCTTTCGGGGACTTTGCGCTTGAAATTAAGGGGAGAAAATGTTATTTTGAGTTTCGGGACAAAGGCGAAATAAGGTCGCAAACACCGTTTATCAAAGGTTGGTTAAGTAGAGGAGAATATATTATCGTGGTTGTTAGTTCAAGTGTAATAAGCGACACCTGTAGATTGTGATTACAGATTATATGAAGGAACGTCATTGTCAAGTGGAGGCAATTTTATATTATAAGAACGAATCGGGTAAGATTGCAACAATACGTAAGCAGACGAAGGATGGGAATTTTACAACAGAACGCAATTTACGAAATGTTGGTTAAACAGAGAAGATAGAGAATGGTATATTATCGTAGTAGTTCAAGTGTAATCAGTGTCATCTGTAGAATGCGACGACGAATTAAATGACGGAACGTCACCGTCAAATTTCAGAATCTTATCACGATTATAATAATAGCGAAATGCGGAAGATTGCAACAATATTTAAGCGGATGATAGATAGGAATTTTACAATAAAGCGTTAAATTTAATAATTCTCTCACTGTAACTGCATAAATACGAGCGTCTTCTCCAAATTCCTCTCTTTTCGGCCAAAGGTCTTTATTTTCCACTTAAGCATCAAAACGCCCAAAATCATTCCATTCATTAAGCGAGATTAACAAGAATTCTCTGGCAAGAGTCTCGACTTTTATTGGCTCTCCAGTGCCAGAAAAATATGTTTGATATTTTTCCTTTGTCTTTTCTGACGGTTTTTAAACGTGACCTTTTACGTTATGCAAATCCAGTTTCCGGGGGTATTTATGAAAGTATACCCGGTGCTAGTAATTTAGAAGCATTAACGTTTGTACAAGGGATTATGCGAAGGAGGAATTTTCTTAGCCGGGGCGTATTAAATTATGGCGTTAAATGGGTTTTGGAAGCTCGTAACTCCATCGCTCTGAAAACTTCTAATAAATTCTAATGGTAATAAGTTCGCTTATTATTGCGCCATGCTGCAGTAACTATAGATTCTAAAATGCTAAATTATGGAACTCGTGACGTTTTATGATGCGACACGCAGTGTCCGCGGGTCGTAAAAGCGATCATAACCCCATTGATAGCTGGCGACGTAATAAAGGTAATCTCTATCGCCCTCGTATACATTTATGTCACTATTACCGCACACGTGTTTATGCGTTTCCACGAACGGGGCATTCCATTAGTGGATTGAGTTGCTTTGAAAATACGAAACTTTCTAAATGAACGAGCATTGTTTTGACACACGACCATTGTCCCTTTTCCGACTATTTCTTAAATCCCCATTATGTGCCCTCCCCGAACACAAAAGTGCATCGGGGTAATTCTTCTTGTTGTTTTTGTGTCACCGACTAGCCAGTTTCTCAGTTGTGCAGTTATTTTGTGGACAGCTGTCCAAGTCGAAGGGATATGAAATGGGAAAGTTTCCCAGTTCCTGTTTTCTTGCCAAAGATAGTTGCTTAAAGTTTAATGTTGTGTCATATAACTTTTGATTTTCTTTGAAATAACCACCAGCCGGTTGTTGTTTTGGAAATTTTTAAGTGCCTAAAGAAAGCATTCAGATGATTTATGTTGTGGTAGGCAGGTTAATGTAGGTGAAATATCGATCGTCCCTCATCATGTACGTGCCATTTTCCAGCACCGGCACGTCTGGATGGCATCAATCATTTTCCAGAGTAACGAAGTGATGCATCACAGCAGCCGCCACTTCATCGTCGTAGCTCAAAATTTCAAAAGTTGCGTCGATCGATAGGAGGGACGTAAAAAGGCTTTATCTCCCGTTTACATCTATTTAGAACTGGATATATCGATGACCGTAAATCTGAGAAGAGCCATATAATTCCGGTCCGCATTTTTTATATCTCGCTCTTATAGGGGTTTTCGCACTCGTAACGAGAAATAAATGATTTATGTCCGCGTTTGGCGGATTCCGGCGCGGGAATCCCCGTGGCCAGTGTCCTTTGTACGAGACCATAAACACTTCTGGATTTATTTAGGCCGAAATGAAGATTTCTCGAATCGAATGATTGCACAGAAGGCTTAGCCCTGGGGGCGTTCCAAGAGGATTTCGAACGAAATGATTTATTTTAGTTTTCTGTCAAGGAAAGAGGGGGAGCAATCTTCCCAGGCCTTTTAGGGAGGACGTTCGGTGGTCATATATTTGGGGTTTAGGCTTGGGAAGATTTTTTTTTATCAAAAAAAATTACAATTTTCACGTCTAATGGTCAATTCGTGATACCAACCAGAGCGATCCAATTACTATCATCACTTTTCACTAAAACTGTTTAACGATGTGACCGAATTGTGGGGCAATTTGAAATTTACAATTTGATCACACTTTTTCCTTATCTGAGAGCATCTTTTATTAGGAAGATTAATGCGAAAATAATGTATTCGTGTTTCTGCGAAACGAATTTCAGTAATGGTCAATTATGCCGTATGGAGATAAGTATTAACTCTGAAAGATATTTATTAAGAGAAAACCCCGTAAGTAAAACGTAGTCGCTGAAATTATTATGTATCATTAGTAAAAATTATACAGGGTGTTTCCTAAGTACGGTACATAACTTCGGGAGCGTATTCTACAGCTAAAATAACGGTAATTTTGTTATATAAACTATATCTCAAAAATGCTTCGTTGCGGAAATACAGGGTGTAAATTAAAAAAAAAATTACAATTTTTTAAATATTTCATAAACTACTTGAGATATTTTAATGAAATTTTGCAAGGTTCGAGAGTTAGCAACGGTGCGCGTTTTACGCTAAAAACAGTGGCTGTTGTGTAACCGGTGGCGTGCGGGCAGGATAATTGCTGGATGTTTCAAAGGAAAAAGTGGTACGTCATTGTTCTTTTCCAATTTTTTGTTCTTTTTTTAATTATGTGTCCGATTTGAAAGAAAAAAGGTCTGTTGACTTTTTTTCGTAGGACGCACCGTTTCCGAGTAAATAAATAGAAAACATTGCAGCAAAATTTTTTAATTTTTTTTAATTATTCTTAAGAGAAGGAATACTTGTATGAAGATATGAATTTTTTGACGTGTACTTGCCTGTTTTATTAAAATTTCATTAAAATGTCTCGAGTAGTTTCGGAAATATTTAAAAAATTGTAATTTGTTAAATAAATTTTCACACCCTGTATTTCCGCAACGAAGCATTTTCGGGATACAGTTCATATAACAAAATTACCTTTATTATAGCTGTAGAATACGCTCCCGCAGTTATGTACCGTACTTAGGAAACACCCTTTATATTATATGAAGTACGTGAAATTTATTCTATAATATTTTTGATCAAATCGCAGGGGTATCAAAGGGGTTTGAAAGGGAGAAACTTTACCTTCCTTGACTAATAATTTTTAAACGGCAGTTAAAGTTTATGATTCTTGTGAAACTCCCGGCCATCATCTATGCACGAATTGGAACATTGTCATTGCAAGCAGTTCCAAGGATTAAGTTGGCTAATGGTCGATTTTCATCACCTGCAGTTCTAAAACAGATCCCAGTCCTAGACCATAAAGACGCGATAGTTTACTTTAAAAAACCCCGTAAATCGTGTATCATCATTAATTATATTATGTTCTAAGTTACCAAAGGTACAGTCGGACCATTCTTTTTCCAACAGATAGAAATCTAAAGAGGATACGATAAATACGACCGAGGGTTTTTCAGAATCGAGTGGAACCAATCACGGGGAAACAAAAACTATTCTCGAAAAGATAATTTGCTGTGAGACGATCGAGTGCCAGTTGATTAAATTAAAGTCATCGACGGAAGGATTGGTCTCATTTTTGCCGCTCCCGCGAGATTTAGATCCAATCAACGTTTAAGGGGACTTTTTTGAGTTCACAGTTAATCGAAATTGACAGGTGCAATTCGACTTTTGAATTACCAATATTAAAAACTGAGCATAAAAGGAGCTGTAAAAACAGTTATTCAGGGCACATCCTGAACCGGTTCAATTACCAAAACACATAAAAATTCGCAATATAGATAAAGTTATACGACCTCTCTGTAAAATGTGATCCAAGCGGAGAAGCGGCGATAATCTTTTACCTCTTTCCTTTAATAAATCTATGAATAAAATCGCCATAAACCCTGTTTTAGCGCCACTTAAGTTAATCACCCTGTTCTATGAGAAAAGCAGAAAATTGCGCCTGATGACCGTTTCTGTGCATTAGAATTCCGATAATTGGATTATAATCTTTTCCAGACCGGTCTATTCGGACGTGTTACGTCGTGCCCCCTCGCTAAAAAAATCTGGTCGCTTTTAAGCAATTTCAAGCCACATTTACCCATTTTTCTAATAACCGGCATCTTATGGCTCTAAAAATCTGATTTAACGGCGTATAAAATTAACTTTTTGTCGCTCGGAGCTCTTTAAGTGCCGAAGTTTTTCCCTTCCAAGTATAATTATTTTCGGCGCGCTCGTTTCCCTTTGTCGTATATTTATTGTCTCGTTTTTCTTGATTTACTTAAGTAAGGAATTTCGAAGGCAAGAGCAAAATTATTAAATTCAAGCACCCATTATTCACCACGAAGAAGAAAAGTTGAAATTTGTTCAAGTTTGTAAGAAATTTCCGCCTGCATACTACTATGGGAGTGATTTTTAGAGCTGTGAAAGTACGTTGTAAAAAGATACTTTAGCTTGGCCGCACAACAAATACACATTTTCAGATGTGGCAGACACATTTGTGGCACTATTATTGTGTCCTCGAGGAAACCATTACAATCAAATGGGAACATTAACACTTCTTAGAGTGTCGCCCGATATCTTGGATACTTTTTTCATGGTCCAGAAAATAACTGTACGTAAGACATTTAATGAAAGGACTTTATGAGATACTTAAGAAAATATATAGGTGCTCACTAAAACATCTCGGCTACTTATATTCACATATAAATAACTCTTTAAGTGCCCCTAGATTCGACTTTCGCAGCTATGCCTAGAACCGACCTTACCGAGCTGCTCCAGTGAGCCGGAACAGAGCATATTATACCGCGTTCAAAGATAGTGCTCTGGAATTAATGTTCTTAACTCAGTTTTCCTTTTCTTCAGTCACACTTTTTCATCCCTTAAAGGGGCAATTCGAACACTCGCAACACTAACACCGACGAGAACGGCATGTTTGTTCATTCCGGCTTAATAGCTAATCGAGCTGATTTCGACATGCCGATCGCAAGATTCGAAAATCTGAGGGATTCAATTAAATTGTAAAACCATGTCATGCGAAATCCCATTTGCTCGACGGACCGGAAAAATCAGGAGCCCTAATTTTGCCCCACAGGCTGTTGTCCACAAAACTTTAGTATTATTGAGCTCTGTTCCAGCCTCGCTGGTGCTAATCAAATGCTTAGTTCTATTTGAGATTTAAATTCGCTCCGGATTCAGTTACAGGCTCGGTAATAGCTTCATTCGTTTTAATGAGCATAATTGTCTGTATTGTTCAGTTGAGGCATCGGCGGTCCCTTTGACAAGGCTCGAAAACTGTTAAATTTGTGTGCAATCGTGTCATGAGCATTTCTCAACTGAGGTGCTTATATGTGGTTTTAAGTTGGGTCAGCAAAAGAGAAATTTCCTTCGCTTAAAGGCGCAACATCAAATGGGAGGGCCCGCACAACTCCTGAAAGGCTTCGAAACTCCAACTTCCTGCATACTTAGCAGTCTGTCTGTCAATAAGCACAGTTTCGGTAACTACCCACCTTTGGCTCTATTTAGGGTTTATTGTACCGGGGTTAGTTTAAATTTACATGCGAAATCAATTTTATGTGTCAAAAGGCTTTGATTGTAATAAATCTCGTATAATATGAGCTGGAAAGTTGTGATTTTGGAGAAATAAATAATAAATATTTTTGTAATCGCTAATTCTGTCGATTTTTGTGCCACTACAGTACAACTTTTACCCATTTCATTGCTATAAGAAAGTTGTGAATATGCTGACACTAGAGATTTGACATAAAATCTGGGCATCGCCCTCTTAAATTAATACAGATCCAAGGGTGTCCCCAAGATTTTTAAGTGAATGCTCTTCCAGCAATCTTGAGCATGTGCCAAAAGGATTTTATGCAAAATTTAAAATATTCCGAATCCCGACAATTGATGGGGGCTGGTCCCCATAAATTATTTAAACTCCGAGAGGGTCTCAAAGATTTTTAAGTCAATTGTGAGACTGTAAATTTGAGGATATGCTAATAGAATATCACGAAAAAAGTTTACGGCAGTAGCCTTGAGAATATGTTCAACAAGGACCATTATTATAAAATATGGGGATTACCCTTTTAGTCCTTTAGTCGAGGTTATCCAAAAGTATTCTTCTCAAGATGTTTTTCAAAAATGTTAAGATAATAAACCTAAAAATATGGTAAAGGATTTTAGTGGGATTAAAGTCTCAGAATATGTTGAAGCTCGGCAATAGATGAGAAATTGGAGACTGGTGATTAATAGGAACTGAAATTGTTTAATAGAAACTCCAGGATATCTTTAAGGCGCCTAAGTAAGTTTTAATTCAGTAAAGTAGAGGATAACTAAGTTAAGCATATGCCGAAGGAAGCCAATTAACTCAAAGTCTGGGAGTCGCCTTCCTAAGCTAATATATAACCGAAACTGTCGTTAATATTTTTTTCAAACTAAATATTGAAGTCGGTACTCTAAGAACGTGTCAGTGAAATTTTACGATAGTTGAGAATATACCCAAATCAGGCAATGAAACGTGCATAAAATCCTAAAAAAAGCATTTATCTTCTTTAAGTTCTTCTCTTATAAGATTAAAATCCATGTCATTTTGAGGTGACTTTTAAAAGTTGTAAACATTTAAATACGAGGAGTTTAAAACTAGACAATTTCAAGGAGATAACTGCATTTTTTAGGATTTTTTGCAGGTGGTTGTGACTCAATTAATTTGTGAGCAGGAATATAGTGGTGCCAAATTAACATTTGCAAAGTTTCATAGCTTTAATTCTAACAGCATATAGGGTTACAAATTTAACATGTAAAATCCTATGTCGCACGTTAAAAAACGTACTCTATATGCAGATTAGGGCCATGAGTTTTACAACAAAATGATCTATTTAGTAACTCTGATGATATGAACAGAAACGATATTGTAGTGATATCGGAAACGAAGGATGGCTATTTATGGGAGAACTAAACAAGTATACATTTTTTACCATTTTCTAAGATCTAAGTGATTGTAAGAATATTTGATTTAACATATATAAAAATTTTATAAAATTCAAAACCATAAGAAACTGGAAAAATAAACAAATAAATGAGTGAAAAGAGTTTAGTAACATATTATTTACAACAAAAAGTCTCTTGAAAATGTGATGATATTGGGGACCAAAAAACATTTGATTTTAAGAAGAAGCAAATGTAAATATGCTCTCAATTTCACACCTTTTGAGTAAGTGGAAGACATTTTTCAAGGTGAAAGACACATAAAAACATCGCGCCAATATCTAAGCAGATGATTGTCAGAAGTATGGTGACAAAGCATTTTCAATTTCTCTATTTATTACTCAATATTATTCACTTCGCCATTACTTGAAATTTCTCCGAATAATCTTATTCGATACTGATTCAAACCTATATCGCCACCGGGTGTTGCAGCCCAATAAACGACCATCAAGGGAGTTCGCCGATATTGTTAGATATTACAACAAATTTCTCTAGTTCTATCTTCATTATTGGAGCCATAATGAAGTCTCAGCATTGCGGACTTGCAAGGCTCAGTACCTCTTAACCCGATCGTTCCTCCTATTCTCCAGTGCGTGCTATTGAATATAATGTTCGATTGTATTTGCATAATACCGGATTCCATACACTGCGTTAATTGTGTCAAATATTTGATCTCCCTCTGGGGATCTGTTGTAGCTTAATTATAGTATTCGTGGCATTAGCGGAAAATTAATATTTATCTGATGAATGCGATTACATGATGTGTTTATGTGGGGTAGATCCTTGCATGTGAATTAGTTCGGCGGAAGGAGGTACTTCAATCAATTTCTAAAAAGTGAAATATACTCCCAGTACAACAACACACACTAATCCAAGGCAACGAGGGCAACCCACTGCCCATAAATCCTCCTAAAGGTGCGAGATTAAACCACAAATCGCTGTTGCTTTACGGCTAATTCGTTTACAACGACCCCAATGGGCGTGGCAAGCCTGGGAAATTGAGACTTGCCCAATTGACACTTTCTGGATTTTCTAAACTTGCAGCAATAATTTAAGTCTCTTCAGTACACCTTCCAACCAATTTACTCCTAATCACCTGTTTATTTCCGATCTCAGCGAAGAAGATTTACCGTTGGTAGTTAGAAAGTTTCTAATGTGTGTTATTTAGTTCAGCTATCTTTTATATAATGAATAAAGGGGAGATAAAGTTGTTCAGGGTTAAGCGTTTAATATTTAAATATTGCGCATGCATTGTAATGAAACACTAAAAGCAAACTTTCACATATATACATTTCACTCGCATCGTAGATTTGTGTGGGTATGAATAAATTCACTTAAATTAACGCAGTTCATATTTATTCTACGGAAACAAGAGCCCCAGCTCTAGACCTGCTCTGATTTCCCTACTTTTAATAAAACATTTTCTAATTTCGTTATGAACATTTTAATCATGCCAACTTTACTCCAAATACGTCATAATCAGGCGATGGAACATGGACAAATTACAGAATTTTTACTCGCACCTCCAAATTTGCATCAACGAAATAGTAAAAGACATTGAGACATTTAAGCAAAAGTAATTAAACGTGAAAAAGTAGTACTCATGTCCAAATCACATATCCCTTTTTTGCAACCGATTTGAATTGCAGTGTTAATAAATATAAGTTCGGCTCACATAATTACTCTTAAGACAAAATGCTTTCGCAGATTTGGCGACTAATCTAATACAAGAATTTCCTTACATTCCATTGCCGTGGAAGCTGTTTAGGACTCCATTTTTGCACAAGTGCTATAACACTAAACATATAAAGTCGATTAAGGCCGGGAGTTTCGAAACATTTACAAAATATTTATTATACTTAAAGTGTAAATCCCTTATTTTTGAGCGGCTATAATTAAGTTTTGAATAGTTGGTCTAATTTTGCCACTGATATAATAAAAAAACTTTTTAATAATTCATCACGGTCGAAACTCGCGCCTTGTCCCCGAGGCAAAGTTGCCACATTTCCAGCTGCAACTTCCTCTCCGACTGCTAATTTCCTAATTGGTTTAGCCGAGTTTTTGGAGCTGAAAAGTTGGCTGACGTTGCTGGAATTCCGAAGAAAATTTTTAGATACAAAGTTTCCGGGGTGCTAAAGTCGACTTAACTCGAACGGGATATGTATCTTTCGTACCTGACTGCAATTGCTAATGGATTGCTTTTAGATTAGAGTGAAAATGGCATGATTACGGGACGAGGCTTGAAGAGCTGAATAACAGCTTTTGGGAAATAGGCCACATGTTCCATTTTATAAACAAATAAACACGACATTAAATGCGCTAGATTGCATAACGCGTAAATATGGCAATATTAAAACGAAAATATTGCTGTTGCGTGTGTAACAAATTTTGTTTGAAAATTACAAGACTTGATTATTTAAAACATGTCAACAAGTTTAGGGTCGTAAGAAATGATAAGGGCTGATAAGATTCGTACTCCGCAGAACTCAATTTTTTCTCCGCTAGTTGGGAGGACACATTTATAGAGCTGCAAAGATTTTTGATCAAATAATATCGCGATGCTTCAGCTCTATTTTGTTAATATAAAAACGTAAAAAAATACAAAATTCTAACCAGGCTGGAAATATCACAACCAAATTTAAGCAGATGAGGGTGAGGAGTTTTACAACAAAATCAATTTCATAATTCTGTAAAAATATGAACGCAACTAATATTTTCAAGCTAAAGGAAAGTGATTTTCGTGGAAACAATAAATATCTGTCAGAAAATTTAAAATATTAAAAGGAGAACATAGAACATAGTTACGTAGTCATAGAACATATTATAACAATAGAGTTGAATGGACTTTTGAAGAGTGGAACTGGCGTAGCATCGGATATTTGAACACACACTTTTGCCTTTAATTTTAATTTGGGTCATTAATTGACGTCGATTTTGATTGTTCCCTTCTGTTCAGCTGTAACTCGTATGATCGGTGAAACTTGGACCGCCCGTTAAGATTACATTTGGCTATTTGCGAACAGATGAAGGTTGGGTGCATTATAACAAAATTCTCTTCGAGAATCTACCGCAAAATTACAAACAATTCAAGGCAATGAGTGGAAAGATTCTCGCAATTTTTTCTCATGCTTCAACAAAGAAACATCATTTCCCCACTAAGCTGACGATAACAGGAAAATAAATGACGAAGGTGATAAAGGTTTTTGATCAAATAATATCGCGATATATCAGCACAATTTCCCCCGACAACATTTTCCCAGAAATAACTCCCAATGGCCTTTCTTCGCTTCAAACCGTTTGCAGCAATTTATTTCCTTGCCTTAATCGCCTCTGCACACAGAGACCCATGGGATGAGTTGTACTGGGGAAATTAAAATAACAAGGGACAAATTTGCAATGAACCTCATCATCGTCACCAGATACAGGGCCTTCGGCATTCAAGGCCCTACACGTGACAGGCATCCAGAGGCTGGTTATTATAAGGTGAAAGGGATCGTGCAGGACCGCCATATATTAGTTTAGGAGATCGAGGTTGCAGGAAAACCCATTATATTAAACCGGCTTATATAAAGTTGGGATGGGAAATACTATTAGAGGAAGTGGGTTTTGTGTCGGGATCCTCGGAGTGGGTAAAAGTATTTTTTTGTGCACTCTTTGCCTTGCCGTGCAAGATTTAATTTTATGGAATAACATTTCACACACTAATATTCTCCTTCATCCAGCATATTCAAAGCTAATTTCATTTGAATCGAAATTCAGTTTCGATACAGCTCTGTATAGTCAAACAGCTGTCCCTGATCGATAGAGAAGGGTATAATTTATTCATGCAGCGGCCCCTTGAACAATATTGCACTACGGAAAACATCCGCAGTCGATAAATTCTCAGATCGAACCCGGAATTTATAGTTCAATTTTGAGATAATCACAACGGTGTCATATATATCGGCCGCAAGCTCGACGGATATAAACCGAAAGACAAGGGAGAGATATTCCGAAAGGATATTTAGCTCTGGATATCGACACGAGATACTAATGTCTTGGGGAATTTGGGCTGGATAATTCATCGACTGTCACAGGCACGATCGTTTCCGATATTAGGCGACAATTCCTTGAGAGCTTTTGTGTCATGTAATTTATTTTCTGGTGTTTTATAGAGCTTTTCCAATCGCAAACGACTTACCTTTGCTTATCTGGGTACTGCCATTGTACCAGCTTACTCGAGGGGTTGGTTTACCGCTGCCTGCTTCACAGACGAGGTCTACTTCATCACCTTCTTCTTTCGGGCCTAGGATTGAGCCATTTTTCATAGGAGACCCGTCGATTCCGATTATCCGCACTATCTCAGGTTTCACTGGAAAAAAAATTGTTATTGTCAAAAAAATTATCAAAACATTTATTCCCATATGAATGAAACACTTTAAATAATATACAAAGCGATAAGGGATGGGAAAGTTACAATAGATTTTCCCTCTGAAGCCTAATTTAGCTGAGAAGGGGAAGAAACCGCCTGAAACAGTTTGACACAACTGCAGGATCATTGGAAACTTAATTGAGGTACTACCGGCAAATCTGTACTTGTTTATTATAATTTAGTAGCAGCAATTCCAATGCAGAGTGAACGCGATAAGCGTAAATATGGAAACCGTTCCGCAGGAGTTTGTGATATTTTCCATGTGAAAAATCAACTTGTTAAGATAGGGGCCTAATGCATGTACTTCGATTTTATCAGTTATCTTGTGTGCAGCTTGAATGACTTGTCCACGGAGGATAGCTTCGGTGTTCGAGTCCCCCTTTATGTAATAAGCGTCTTTCGAGGCACAGATTTACACTCTTTAAAAGTATTTTTAATCTCTTCATAATTGATTGGCGTGCAGGAAATCTTGTAGGACCGCTGCAAGTGAAGGCTGAGTCTGAAATTGCCAACTCCGTTTATTTTTTAGCCATTGTGAAAGAAATTTTGTAATAAGAGAAGAAGTGGATGTCGACGTCCGAATAGCATTTGTGCTCGAACCCCGACAAGAAAGTTATAAGCAACTGAAATGCTTAATAGTTTAGATTATACGCAGTGTGCCATAATTAATGGCCCATAGCTAAACCATGCATTTCTCCCCGTATCTCGGTTATTATGAATTTTTCGATGTAGGTGTATTAAGGTACATTTTATTATTTTTACATCATACGATCTGTGATACGCCTCGGTACCGCCAATTACGGGATACATTGCATACAAAGCGATCAGGTGCAGGAGTTTTATAATATATTTTTTATCTAGTTCCTATTTTAATTAAAAACCAGGAAGTAAGCAATGGCCAGGGGGTAACACACTTCCAATTACAGACTACCTTTAGAGTTCTGTAGCAGTAAACTAAACCTGCTAACAGAAGCACCGCAAAAAAAGAACATCAAAACTAAAGGTCGACTCGGAATTCTAGACCTGAAACTAAACGGCTAGCGGTTATTCGGCTATTAAGTGACACCTTCGTAATTAAAGTGCTGAAACCAAAAGGGGATGGGGCCGTTTCAACCCCATCCCCGCCCTAGGGGGCTCGTTGCCGAGCGGCCACCTTAATATACCGAGAGTTTAATTGTTTGGATTCATAAAACGGGCGTCATAAGGAAGTTTCGTGACTGAACAAACTGTTGTTTGACGCCTAGCTTGTTTGTTCTGGTACTTTATTACTTCAGGGGTTCGTACATTATTTTGCTATTGATTCTGAGATGTATCTAATGAACTTCGGCCTCTAGCTGGCATTATACATTGCAGAATTTAAAATAAACATCCCTCTGCAAACATTGCTACCTGCAGCAGAACGTTGCAATTAACCAAATTAGCAAATATGTTTATTTTATTAGTTAGTGTTTGCATATTGCTGCATTCGAATTTTAATTTCGCTTTGTTGATATTGATTTCAATTATTTCACAATGGCACGAGCAATATTTATTGTAGCGTAAATGTTTCAAAATATAATTAAGAGATGTGTCCGTGAATTTTGTCTCAGTCTTTCTCAAGGATTTGAGTGATTGATACAACATTGGAATTTGGAAATTTTATTTGCAACCCTGGACGTGGAACCCGGGCAGAAAACTATGGGTCGGTCCTAAATTAAATTAGACGGCTAATCCGTTCCCTAGTTTGTTTACACAGTTAACGTACCTGCACAAATATCCCCCAGCCAACAAAATTGGCGAAAGGGGATAAAGCAGGTTTCGACGTTATGAGACGTGTGTTTGACATTGTTTTATAGAGTTTAATTGGATACTGTTAGCTCTTTTAATTTTATAAACGCAGACCAAGGCTAGGAATTTTTAAATCACAACGGAAAAGATACGAGGATACTCCCAGAAGTGCCAGATCAGACATATAGATGACGACTTTTTTGTCAAAGCTTTGTCTATACTATAAAAACTTTAAAAAGCGCACGCCTAAAGTTCCACGTAGATTTGTGCCTGTTTTAAACTCGTTTTTAGTGAACGCATTTAAAGATTTTTTGGCCATGGAAAACATTGGTCATTGACACGTGATTCGATATTTTCATTTGAAAGGAGCTTTTGCGTCGATTCAAAACCATGGATGAAACATCGGTCAATTATTTCACACCTGATCTGAAAAGGCAGCCAAAAGAGTGAATTCAGAGGGGAAAATCGGCTTCAAAGACGGTGGAAATCGTTCCATCTGCGCAAAAGGGGGTGACGTCAGTTTTTTGGAATGCATGTGGGATCACTTTTATTGACTAACACTCTAAAGAAAGCAACAAACGGAGAATTTCATATAAATTTATTGCAGCGTTTGAGCGAGGAAATTAGGAAAAAACGACCGAATTTGGCGAGAAAGAAAGTCTTGTTTGGTCAAGACACCGCATTAGCCCAAGCTCCCGTTATCGCGACGGCCAAAATCAATCAACTTGGATTTGAACTTTTCCTAACCCACCCTATTCGCCAGATTTAGTCCCCTCAGATTATTTTTATTTTCAAATTTACAAAAATGCATCGGAGAAGAGAAATTTGCCAATACTGAAGATTCCGAGGTTAATGTCTGTTGTGGAACATTCGACACTTCTTACTCTAAACAGGGTATAGAAGTCACAGAACATCGCTGGGAAAAGTGTGTCAATCCCAAAGGAGACTAAATGGAGAAATAATTTAATATTTTCCAAAATTGTGTTTTCTTTAAGTGTTAGGTCGAATACTTCTGGGAATATCCTCGTAACGTTAAAATTCGTTTAATTCGTTTTCGCAGCATTTCCGAGCTTCAAGGAGTATGAAAAAGCCCTTTGCCACTACTTCCCGTCACCAAATCACGAGCCCTCTCTTAACTCAAAATCATAACACTAAGTAATTAGCCATTACTTGCTATACGCTCACATTAAATTCTGTGGAACTTGATTAACAATTTCTGAAACATCATTAATTTCCAGAATATATGTGTAATTATATCAACCAAATGTCTGGAATATACGCCACGCAGAAAGCAGTAATTTCAAACCCTCGACATTTCAGACATTTGGGCTTACTTACCTAAAATTTGAAATAGGGAAAATCCTGGAATGTTTCGTGTAATTATTCAGCAATTGAACCAAAAATTCGGGACTTAGGTGTCTCCGTCTCCAAGATAATATGATAATACTACAGGAAGGTGAAAATCGATATCCTTTGAAGTAACTAACATCCAATTTCCTAAGATGATTAAATCTCATCATCTTAACGTACAAAGCTAATGGAATCGTTCGTGAAATTTGATTCCTCAAGTTGTTTCATATGATCAGCTTTAATTGGCTGCGCAAGGGTGCTTCATGTTTAACTCGTATCAAAGATATTGCACTCTGTAAGGCTGAATACGAACTTACATCTTCAACAGAGGGAGGTGGAACTGGAGCTCAAAATTCCATTTCATATGAGGTAAATAGACATTTTATGTATGGGCGGAAGGGCTAGTGGATTTGAAGGACATGGCCTCTACTGGCGTTATTTTTCCACCTCGTAAATTGTCAGAAACATTTTTCGGAAAATATGAGGCCTGACATATTTTATTACCGCATTTTTCTCGCCATCGTCTTCATGGAGAATATTTAATTAAACAGTCTCGTGTTTAAGGCTTAATTATGCACAATATCTAGGCAAGGAGTGGGTCGTTAGAGAAGATTTACTTTGTCTTATATAACACGGAAAATGTGGTAGATTTATTTATCCTTGAAGAGTGCCGTGTTCGTCTTTTTAATGCTTCTAAAATTCTACTGCATGCACTTTAAGTTCAGCATTCGAATTTTTTATTTTATAGGAAGTGAATATTTGGCTTCAAATTTATTAGTTGTGAAATGGTCGCCAGAAAGTTTCGTAACAACAAATTGCTAACTTTCACCACCGTGGATAAATATCGATCCAGCAGCTTTAAACTTTGGTAATTCTAGTTGAATGAATCTACATTGTGTTTATTTTAAAACTTACCACCCCAAATATTATAAAAGCGGAAATACGTATGAAGCTACTGATTAAGATAATCCTTCAAGTTGCGAGGGGGAACACTTTCGACATTATCTGCGTAAAACTAATAGTCACCCTCGCCACCCCGCTTTCCCCACCTAAAAATGTTAAATGGCACCCTCGCCGTAGTGCATCTCATATTAAACGTAATTAAAAGTACAAAATCGGTGCATTAAGAAACCGATTTGGCACAGCGTTTTCGGAAAATTACGGAAAAAATTAAAGAAAAGCCAATTTGATATTATTTCCCGATGGTTTAAACATATCAATTTACCCGTCACAGAGGTGTAAGAATAATGCTTTTACACTGGTAATTTCGACGTATTTAAATAACCAGAAGTTCACGTTCCATTTTGAGCTAAACGAATTCTGTTTTCGAATCTCAGTCTAACCCTTTGAACAACGTCTCTAGAAATTGCCCGACATTCTGCGATTATACAATTTTTCGGTTCATTAATATCCTTAAGATCCGAATTATAAACAACTGATTTAACTCGATCCTAAAGGAAAAAATCAAGAGGCGTGAAATCTGGAGACCTCGGAGGCCATTCGATTGCTCCATTTCTGCCAACTCATCTACTCGGAAATCGGCCAACAAGCCAACGTCTAACCGGCAATATACAGGGCGTTTCAGAATTATGGTGACAAATCGATAGAGGTAACGGATTATCGAAAAATAAATATAGTTTACTTAATAAAAGATTGTCCTAAGACCCGTCATTTCTGAGATACAGGGTATTAAAATTATACTTTTTTTTCTTTTTTTAGTTTATTTTAAAATTACTGGGACTATTGAAATGGAAATTGGTGTATCTTTGTTTCGTAATCCAATAAATTTGATGGGTATAATTAAAATTTTGTACATAATAGAGGGCGCTAGTTATACGTGTCTCATTACGTATTTTCATCTAAAACATTTTTAAATTTAGATTTATCAGTAAAATAGTTCAAGAATATTAAAGATCTGTCAATTCTGCATAAAAAATTTACTCTTAGTAAAATACTCCAAAGTGAACGTTTGTCCAGAAAAATGACAATTATTGTCATATCGACTTTAAACGCTTAAAAAAAAAAGTCTGAGGTTTTTCTATAATTGCTTTTAACGCTATCTAATTACAATGAAATAAGCACTAATATTACAATAAATGTTCAAAGTGATGACCGCGTTGGTCAATACGTAAATTACTCCGTCGTTACAAGTTTTTTTGTACCCTTTGGAAAATTCCTATAGTATTCCGATTCACATCAAAAGTATTGAAAATTCTTTAACTTAATTCTTCAACATTTATTACTGATTTCGTGTACACTAAACCCTTCACATGACCCCATGAAATATGTAATAATACACGTATAATTATTATGTACAAAATTTTAATTATGTTCATCAAATTTATCGGATTACGAAACAAAAATTATCCAATTTTCATTTCAATAGCCCCAGTTGTTTTAAAATAAACTAAAAAAAAGAAAAAAAAGTAGAATTTTAATACCCTGTATATCAGAAATGACGGGTCTTAAGACGATCTTTTATTAAGTAAACTTTATTTATTTTTCGATAATTTCTTACCTCTATCGATTTGTCATCATCATTCTGAAAAACCCTGTATATAATGCGGTGTCTCGTCTTGTTGAAAGTGCATAATATTTTCGCCGAGTAGATAATTGCTGTTATAATCTACTTGCGTAGCCACGGTCTCTGTTATAAGATGGCCAAGTGACTCTTGTAACACACTGAGGTACACTTTACCATCAAGGTTACCAACGATGAATAATAATCCAATTACAGAATCTGCCGATATTTCATTCCACACATCAACCTTTTGAGACCACTAAGTGTAACCTTTCCAAGAAACATGAGGATTTTTACAGCACTTCGATTGTGGCTGTCTCAATTGATCATTCAATACCTCATTCAATACTCTCGTTTGATTTCGTTTTAAATTGACTACTGACTCAGTCGTTGTAAATTTTTCTAGAAGTTGCGTCACGTAGATCTGAGAAATATCTTTGTGAGGATATTTCTCGCCGAAAACCCTAGAGGTTTGCCAAGAGGATTGGTCATTCGCACCCTATATTAACACAATTTTTGCTCTTTCTTCTACAGAACATACCATGTTAAATGAGATGTTAACATTACACTGTCGCGTATGTGACAAATACTAAATGGCAAAATTTTTGCAAAATGAGTTTCTGTCCGAAAATGATGAATGAAATGTGTCCCATCTCACGAAAACTTTAATGTATTTACTTGTTAAACAGAAAGGAACGCCAAAAAATCTGAGAAGTTCGAAAATTTATTGCATGTATTTAGAGTCGCGATATCAGTTTTTCCTTGATTTTTCGAAAGCGCTTTGACTAATCGAGCTTTTTATTGCACCGATATTTTTTACTTTCCATTACATCCAACATGAGGTGCAATTCGGTAGGGAGCGCCCACTAAAATTTTCAAGGGGGGGTAGCGGACCACGACTACTACGCAGACAATGTTAGAGGGGTCCCCCTTCGCCACTTGGAAGATCATCTTAATAAGTACTTTCACACGCACTTTCGTTTCTGCAACGTTTGGGACGGTAAGTTTTCAAATGCACACCCTGTATATTGGGTTAAGGGAAAAACTCAATTTGCCCTTTAAAATACACGAAATCAAATTCAGTTCATAGTATAATTTAGTGCAATAGTGAAGTAAGATGTTTCAACTAATTCTCAATATATTAGCATAAATTAAACTGTAGTTTAAGCCATCCACATGTAGTCGATTTATGGGAGTTGCCATCATTAATCAAACGTCAACGTCCTTGTCTGGGATGTATTAATTTCCTGCTTAACAGACTGGTGCCTAATGCCTCACTGCATTGGAGACAAAAATGAACCCCAAAGGATGATTTAAGTAGATAAGGTTTGTCCATTAGTTCTTCGGTATCCTCCACAGTATGACGTAAACTGGGTTGCAGTACGGCCGAAAATATTACCAAGGAATCGAGGTACATTCGCTTATTGGGGGCGTTGGGATCAAAGCCGTTAGCTGGGTCGAGGCAAATTTAAAAAGGATTTGTTCTGGCCCTTTACCTCAATAAGAGGCAATTGTACTTTTATTTTTCCCAACCTCCTTCGCGCGGCAAAAACTTTTTATTACTTCCGTTTTTAAATTGAAATTTGCACCGTTAGGCCCCAGTAATAACCAAAATAAAAACTACCTGTATATTTCTTCCTAGTGCCTGGCCATTTGACTTTAATCGGGGCGATGCGACACATGACAAATGGCCTCATAAAAGGTTCGCATTCGAAAAATAAACTCGATTACCATAAGTTATAAATGAGACGCCATTAGGAAAGAGGACAACAGTGCCCGAGAGACCCGGGTAAAAACTTTCTAAAGCCCGTAATACACTAAAACGCATTTGTGGACTTATGTCAGGGACTTTTATTTCGAAACAACAACGCCCGCAGGACCGTAATTTACTCACCTTTTAGGACACAGCATAAAGTTTAGCTCTGCAGCTTTAAGAACGTGTTTATTTTGTTTAAACTATCAAAGTTCCTGAATAATTTCACCGTTGTCTCGCTGTGTGTTAGTTTACCACCGTCACTTAAAATACAGCTGCCATAAAGTTTATAGTTAACAACAGCGCGAGGTTCTGGCTTATGTAGGTCATTGGAAACAATTGCTCTGCACCCAAATGTGTAGAAAATGATAAGACACTAGAAAAACTTACCTGTACCCACCTATCACAAGGAACGTTCCCTTAGAAGGGACGGAGGCTGGACTCTGTATGATGTGAGTATTTCAGCTTGTGGTTCGTTAAAGCTAATTCACCAATAAAATGTTTGTACACGGTATTGCAACACGTTCATTAATTTGATATTGTTGCAAAATGCTTAAACATCTATAATTTTACTTAAAAAAAGCAATTAATGCATTATTTTCGATGTTCGAATTTTTCACCCCTATCCAGTCCCTACTGTCTTTTCGTTTCGAACCGAAGCGGTACCCATTGTATAATATTAGGTGTATACCTATGGACAGTCCCGACAATCGCTATAACGCTGATTGCGGGACAGATACCTATGGATCTGGCAATAGAAGAGAGAACGACGATATACGAAAGAGGTGCGGGCAGTAGGGCGGAAGCGCGAGAGTTGCTGTTTGTAAAATGGCAGAGAAGATGGGACGATTACCAGGGCTGGACAAAAGTTTTCGTCAAGAATGTGAAAGGTTGGGTGAATAGGAAGTTCGGTGGTCTAGAGTACTGTCTAACTCAGGCCCTGACGGGACACGGGGTGTTTGGAAGCTACCTTAAAAGGATCGGGAAACAGGAGACGGATGAGTGTTGGTATTGTGGATCTGAAGATACTCCGGATCATACAATTTTTGAATGTGAAGGGCACGTAATGGAGAGAGAGAGAGCGAGAGAAAAACTAGGGGGTGTGCGTGTTACGAGAGAGAACATCGCTGAGTGTTTGTTGAAGAATGAGGAGAGTTGGCGAGCAGTAACCGACATGCTGCGAGCTATTATGAGTAAGAAAGGAAAGGAGGAGAGAGAGCGGGAGAATAGAGCGAGAGAGGCAAGGAACATGAATGGGTAGTGAATGCCCCCCCCCCCTCCCGAAGTAATGCTTTACGGCGGTTCCGGGGGGGACACAGGGTGAAGAGAGGAGGGTTTTAGTGGGTAGGCACCCCCCTTCAGGGGGTGAATCCCACATAACCCGGTCGCTCGAACATCAGACCGGGTACCTTTTGAAGGTTTCCCTCCTCTATAATAAAAAAAAAAAAAAAAAGGTGTATACCTATGACTCCGCGTTTTTTAACGCATTTTCAACTGCTTGAAACTGTACAAATTTATTAACAATGTTTATTAAAAATAATTTCCATCGTTAATGACAACATTTTCCCAGAGATTAGGCAGTTTATGGATTCCATCATAAAAAAAAATCGTCGGTTTTGAAGCGATCCATTCATCAAGCCATTCTTGGACTTCTTGACGATTCTGGAAGCGCTGCTCTGCCAAACCGTGAGCCATCGAACGGAAAAGGTGATAATCCGACGGGGCGATATCTGGCGAGTATGGCGGGTGCGGTGAGACTTCCCATTTGAAATCCTTCAAGGTGTTCTTGACTGGTTGAGCGACATGAGGCCTTGCGTTGTCATGAAGCAGTGTGACTTTGTCGTGTCGATCCGCCCATTCTGGCCTCTTTACTGTGAGTTGATTACGCAACTGCACTAGTCGTTGGACGTAACGATTGGCATTGACTGTTTCGCCAGGTTGGAGAAGCTCGTAATACAGTATGCTGCGCTGGTCCCACCAAATGTAGAGCAATACCTTCTTCCCGTGGATATTTGGCTTTGCGGTCGAGGTTGTCGGCTCACCCGGGTCACCCATGATTTTTTCCTCTTTAGATAGTCGAAGTAAAGCCATTTTTCTTCTCCGGTAACGATACGATGTAGAAAAGACTTTCTTTGAAAACGTTCAAGCAACATCTCACACGTCGTTTTTCGTTGCTCTTTCTTCTTTTCCGTCAATTCATAAGGCATCCATTCTCCTTCCTTTTGAACTTTTCCCATAGCGTGAAGACGAACCGAAAGCGTTTTCTGCGTGACGTTAAGGGAAGATGCGAACTGTTCTTGCGTTTGCGCGGCGTCTTCGTCCAACAAAGCCTGCAGTTCTTCGTCTTCAAATTTTTTCGATGGCTTACCATGCTCCTTGTCGTTGAGGTCGAAATCACCTGATTTGAAGCGCAGAAACCATTGTTGGTAAGTTCTTATAGATGCAGCAACATTGCCATAAGCCTCAACGAGCATTTGGTGAGCGGCAGTGGCGTTTTTCTTAAGATGGAAAAGGAAGAGCAAAGCTTCCCGCAAATGATGTTTGTTCGGCACAAAATTGGACATATTTAAATCTTAATTGAAAAGTTTTAAAAGGTCATATAGCAATTATCATATATAAATAGAAAGCTGGTAGTACGGAGCAAAAAATGAAATAAAATTCCTTAAATAAAAAAATATTTTTTCAAAGAAAATAGAAATTGAAATAAAAACGCGGAGTCATAGGTATACACCTAATAGTATATCAAATGGGAGATAATTCAACGAAGGATGCAACGATACACTGAAAACTAAAATTGGATCTATAGTTTTCTTAAAAAGTTAAATTATTAAATACAAGAGAAAGCAACTCACTATTGCACCAAAAACAAAAATTTAAATTTGTAGAAGAAAGTTTAAATTGGGCTCCATTAACAATATGGCAATGACTCAGTTGTTCTTCTAACTCTTTTAGGCAATTATCAAGTGTTCCTTCTGTTATTCATTCTAATTCTGTTGGATTTCCTCTACGTAAATCAACTAAATTTTGTGGTCTGCTTTTGTAACCTCAATCTTTTAAATGACTCCACAAAAAGAATCCAGAGGAGTAAGATCTGGAGACCACGGAGACCGCTTTATTGCGCTTCTTCTACCGATCCATTTCTTATAGAAAACCTCAACAAAATACTCTTTCACAGCGACTGCATGGAGTACCAGGTCTACCGGAATGAAATGAGCGCCATTTCGTGAAAATAAAACACCAATTTTAACAGGGAAAGAAAAAAAATGATTCAAAATATTGACCAGTGCTTTCTACACATTTTGACCACTTTTCTGGCAATTTATGGATACCACGCCAATAGAAATGTGCCTCTTTGGCATCAAACCAATTAGACACCCAATTTTCTACTTCTTCGTAAGAATCGAAGTGCTGCTCAGCCAATGCGTGTCCCATCGATGAAAACAAATGGTAGTCCGAAGGAGCCAAGTCTGGTGAATACGGCGGATGGGGTAGCAACTCCCAGCCAAGTGTTTTGATGGCATCCTGAACCGGTGTTGCTTTGTGTGCAGGTGCGTTGTCATGGAGCAAAATTACCTTCCCGTGTCTTCTGGCCCATTCTGATCGTTTTTCGATCAATGCATTGTTTAAATTAATAAATTGTTGTCGGTAGCGAACAGTATGAACGGTTTCACCAGGTTTTGAAAGCTCGTGGTGCACCACACCTTTCTGATCCCACCAAACACACAGCATTGCCTTCTTGCCGAATCAATCAGGTTTTGCAGTCAATGTCGATGGTTGTCCCGAATCAATCCATGATTTTTCCGTTTAGGATTTTGAAAATAAATCCATTTTTCATCTCCAGTAACAATTCGATGCAAAACTGATTTTCTTTCGTGCCTTTGAAGCTAAATTTCACAGGTGTTTTTTCTGTTCTCCATCTGTCTTTCATTCAATTCATGCGGCACCCATTTTCCACACTTTCGGATCTTTCCCATAGCTTTTAATCGATCAGAAATTGTTCGTTGTGCAGCATTTAACATTTCTTTCATTTGCTTTTGACTTAAAGTGTCATCTTCATCCAATATTGATTGCAGTTCGGCGTCTTCGAACTTTTTTGGTGGTCTGCCAGGTTCTTCATTTTGCACATCGAAATTTTTATTTCTGAATCGTCGAAACCATCTTTTGCACGTTGCTTCTGATAAAGCATAATCACCATATGCCTCGACAAGCATTCGATGCGACTCTGCAGCGCTTTTCTTCAAATGAAAGCAAAAAATTAATGTTTTCCGCAGATCATGATTTTGTAGTACAAAATTCGGCATTTTTGGCAGAATGAAATAATATATTGTTATTTGTTCAAGGACTTGATTTGTGCTAAATATGTTTGTCAGTTTGCATACCAACCAAGCAAATTAAAAAAAAGTTTGTTTACAACAAATGCCCTATATCGAGACATTTATATCCTGACGCTCACCTCATACCGGTATACCTGGTAATCTTGTTGGAACCAAATATTATTGGGTACTTGTAAGGGACTTTAAGTTATTGTTTTTTTTGTTGTCGTTGATTTTGTTAGTTGTTAGTTATTTGTATTTTATCCCTTAAGCTACGCCCATGTACTGCGACACTTGTTCCAAGAATACCATCTTGGTGCCAGACCACATGGTCCATCAGGCCACAACCAAGGGTGCTTTTTGGCTGGGGAATATGCTACTAGTCAAAGGAAGCTTTCTCGGTCGGGATTATTGTCACGATTTGCAGTGCGGTGGGCCTGCAATAATCCCAGAAAAGCGACTAGTATAGATATTCGCCAGATGGCCGCGATTTATGGCATCAGGCTCGACCACAACCCGTGAGGGCTCTTGGTGGTGGTGCGCCCCTGATCGGAATTCCTCGGGTTTAATACCTAAGGGATAATCGAAGTAATTTTTCCCTCTTTTTTCTTCTCTTCGTGTTGGGGCGGTGTCGGTGTCGGATATGTGATTAAAATCACATTGTGTAACCCGCCCAATTAAACATTCTCCCTCTTCCTATTTAGACCAAAACTCTTTCATTATTTGATATAAGTGCAGTTAAATACAGTCCATTTTTTTGTTAAACCAAATTGTCGTTTCGTTTGTCGAAGGAACCCCTTAACAGTACTTGTTCCCCATTTTTTTTTCCAGGAAAAATTGCGGCGATTGGCGGAACTGCTTCCTTTTGTAATAAGTGCCTTGTTTGAGTTCCCCTCTAAGAAAAATGGACCGATGAACTGAAGGCCGTTTGTATCTATCCATACATCGAGTTTTTGTGAATGTTGTGTATAGAGCTTGCGTCCTCTGAGGATTATCTGTAGACCATTTATGTCGATAAATAGATCCGTTTAAGGAAAACGTTGCGTCAATTGAAAATCAAATTCTAAAAGAGAACCTATTACCCTGAATGCCTTTTTCTCGCATCTATTCACAAAATTCCATCCTTCGATCAAAATCTTCAAGCGTCAATTATTCGCTAAAGGACATTGTGTATGGATGAAATTTTTTTCGATTTAAAAATTGTTTGCTGATTTGGCAAATGCAGCAAATTCATGGGTAAGTTTGCTCGTAGACTGTGTGGAATTTCCATCGATAGATTAAAAAAATATTTAGTGCTTTATCGCCATCAGCTGCTGATTGAAGTGTTCTACATTTTGAAGTAGCTTTCATATTTCCAGTTCATTGAATTTTTTCATTATTCCCGCAACCTATATTTCTGTAAATTGGTTGGTTTGGATATTTCTCATTCAATATGACACACCTCTTAGTAAGTTCTTTCGTGATCTCCATGTCCCAAAAAGATTAAAATTCCAATTCTTTGCTTTTTAGATACACGATCCATTGTTTTGATATTCGAACTCTGGTAGGTGCCTGACAACTGAATTCGACTGTTAACGAATTCTATGAAAACCAAAATATATTGCATTAAAAGAAATTCTCCTCATTGAATACCATTTGAAATTTTTATGTCATATTGCCATTTTCCTATTTTCTTTCGCAGTGAAACGAGAATGGGTCGTCTATCCAGGAAACAAAGATTAAAACTTTTAATCTTTTTACGACATGGACTTTGTTCTATTGTTTAAGGAAATTGTAGATTCCATTTTAGTTCTGAATATACCGTTATATCCTTTATTGAATTACCATTCGTTTGATATACTACAATGAGTACCTTTCTATTTCAAAATAACACGTTAGTAGGGGTAGCTGGATAGGGACGAAAAATTTTAGCATCGAAAATGATGCATTAAAAGCTTTGTTCAAAATATTATAAAATTGTACCTGTTTAAGCATTTTTTTGTATGAGGTTTGTGAAACTTATAAACTTATTTTAATTACTTTTAAAAACATTTTATAAGTTCCTATGGTCATTTCTCTTAGTTCTTAAGTAATATGAAGTTTAATAAAAGCACGCTCTCTGTGTTTTTTGAAAGAAGCTCCGAGTAATTCCTGGAAATTCGATTATTTTCCATGGAACGCCCTATATGTTATTGACCGTTATGAACCTAAAAATCACAAAAAGTAATTCTCCATTATACCTCGGCCATCTTTATCGGGTTGCGAGTAACTTCTATTTATGAGGCAATGTTTTCAACATATCGGAAAAATGTTTCTTTTATAAATGGCAGGTTGAAATCCACCCTATATGTTCTAATATTTCCTGTATTTGCTACTAATTAAGGATAATTTAATATGAAGTTTAATACGGACACGTTTTAGGTCTTTCCCAAAGGGAGTGTTCGACGTGATTCTTTTTAAATCTTAGAAATTCGATTTTCTCGCGTGGGACATCGTGCATATAGGACGCTCATATTTCGGGAGTAGGTATTATGCAAATATCTAGAAAATTTGGAGAACATTAAGTCTCCAAAATCTTCGAATCAGTTCTAAATTTTTCTTAAACCAAGCTGTTCTCCAATGGTTGCTACGAGGAAGAAACTAAGTAGTTAGAGTGCTTCCTCCTATCGTGTACCACATTCCCTGATGCAACCGACCCTGTATCTACTAAGATTTTCGAGGTCGCGGCGCTCATCCCGCAATATGTAGTGCTGCTTGTTATTGAGAATGTTACGCACCACCTATTTTGCGCGTTTCCATGGAACACCCCGTACATTATTGAATATTCCCTAACCTACGAATCAAGAGAAAATATTTTTCTTTTTCGCTTTCGAGCCCCAATTTGAGAAGAAAAACTCGAAACTTTATTTATTCCTTTTAGTGCTGTAAAATTGATTTTCCTCAAGAAATATTGAGCAAATGTAATACAATCTTTGTGATTGCTGCATCAAGCGCATTTGCGACCTTTGCTTTTTGATGTCCTTCTTTTTCAGATACTATTAAACGAAGTCAAAGCACGTATTTTTCATGTTTACTCTTAGAGGTTTCGTATGATAAATGAGGCCCTTGAGGCCATTATGGAAAAATCTGCGGAGAAAACAGGCTGTTTCAAGGACTATCGACCTAATTTCCCATCAATTTTGACCACGTTCGCGTCGGATTTGCGGCCATAAATAAAATTTGGTCTCGTTTTCAATCGAGACGACTGGAAATGGTTCGAGAAGGGATCCCATTCATCTTGCATAGGAAAATGAGTACAATGGTCCGGATTTGCTCCCACCGCACATTGCCAATAAATCGGCGAACTTGGGTTGGGTTTGGGGGCTTTTTGATCGCGCACGCACGATTTATTTCCAGATGTTTTGGTTTAAATTTGCCTCGACGGCGGAGAAGGAAAATTACTTCGGTATAGCCGACCCCAAATGTTACTGTCAACTCTCGTGAAAGCTCGTAAAAGAATGGAATTCCATTACCTAGCACGGCAATGTATGCGGCAATATTACAGCGAATGCTAATAGACAAATGCGCATTTCATTTACATAATGGGAATCGTCAATGATGAAATATTGGATAAATTTGTATGATTCTATTAAATCAGGGGATCCAGTAATTGATAAAATTTACATAACATGATAAGTACAACGCTTGTAAAAAGCACCGCAACACGTTTATCATTTTCATAAATTCGATATTAAAAAAAAAAATCTTAAACACCTATAATTTTATTCAAAAGAAAAAAGGGATTTAACGCATTACTTTCGACGTTTAAATTTCCCACCCCTATCCAGCTGCCCCTGTTAAATTTTTATTTTCAGACGGAAAGGTACCTAATGTACTATATCGAATGAGAGGTAATTTAATAAGGGACATAACGGTACACTCAGGACCAAATTTGGTTGTACAGTTTCCTTACAAGAATAGAACAGAGTCCATGGCATAGAAAGATTAAAAGTTCCATTTATTTTCTATTAATCCGACCTAACTTCACTTTGGAAGGGAGTGAAAAAGTAAGGCCTAGACATTCCAAATGGTCTTCATCGTAAACAATTTTTTTGATAGGAAATATTTCGGTTTTCATAGAATACATTAGAGATTATGTCAAGCTGTGAGGCATCCACCGCAGCTGGGATAGCAAAAACACGGGTCGTTTATATAAGAAGCAAAGGGTTGCACTTGGAATTTTTTGGGGTGTGGAAATCGCAAACGAACTTACGAAGAAGCGCCTCGTGTTTAATGAGAAATATCCAGACTGGCCTATTTATGTGGGGATAACAAAAATTTCAACTAATTGGAAATGTGAAGGTTGCTCCAAAATACGGAAGACCTCGACCAGTCGCTGGCGGGGATAAGACATTAGATATTTTTTTATCCATCGACGAAAACCCAAGACCAGCAAACTTGCCGGCGACTTTGATGTATCTGCAAAATCAGTAGGTAATCTTTTAAAACGAGAAAAATTTAATCCATACAAAATTTCCCTTAGCCGAGAGTTGACGCTGGGCAGATTTTGATGGCAAGTTGGAATTTTGTGAATTGATTCGAAAAAAGCCATTCGGGATATTAGGTTTTTTTCTAGAATTTCGTTTTCGAATAAAGCAATGTTCGCCTAAACAGATCTATTCATCGACATAATTACCGCTACTGGTCTAAAGATAATCCTCATTGGATGCGGACTGCATACGCAACATCCGCAAAAACTCAATGTACGGATGGGCATCATCGGTCGTCAGTCCATCGGTCTATTTTTCATAGAGGGAAATTTAACAACTCATTATTCTGGCACTTACTGAAAAACACAATAATTCCATCAATTGAAGCAATTTTCCCGGGCAAAAACGGGGAACAAATGGCCAATAATGTTTAGTTTCAACAAGGTGGTGCACCACCACGTTATGATGTGGCTGTAAGAGAGCGTCTTGATAAGATTTTTCTTTAGGAAATGGATCGATAGTGGAGGCGCAATAGGATGGCCGCCACGAACTTCAGATCTGACGCCTTTCGATTTTTATTTTTGGGGTCACTTAAAAGGCTCCGTTTATAAATGTAAATAATAAAATTTAGACGACTTGTGTCTTAGAAATTAAACTGAATTAAAATTAATAAAAGAAGCAATACTGGATAATTGTATAGGAGAGTTCGAGGAACGACTAAGGCATTGCGAAATTGTTACTGGAGCCCGGCGTAAGGATTTATTGCAGGAATTTCAATTTAGCTTGATGTAAAGATGAGTTGCTTTATTTGCATGTAAGAATTTTATTTTTTAAGGACACTGCAGACCCAATCTAGTGTCAAGTGTACCGTTGTATCGTTTATTGAATTACCTTTAATACTATGGGTACTTTTCAGTTTGAAAATAAGAACTTATCAGGGGTAGGTGGAAAGGGGGTGAAAAATTTGAACCCCAAAAATAATGCATTAAATGCCTTTTTTTAAATAACAGGTTTATAAACGTATTGCAATAATTTTCACAAACGTTCTATGTTCCGGATAGACGAGAGTAAACCACCAGCGTCTAGTCGGCGTCCATGCAGTTGATGTGCCTTATTTGGCTGCAGCAAGGAAAGCTGCAAACAACCAATTAAATGCAACAAATGCCAAGGACCATAGAAAAGGACGTCTTGTAAGTCGTCACTCTGCATACTATGTGCCCCCTGTAATTCAGACGATCGTACAGTTTGAAGAATGAGATGTCTAAGGAGGCGCAAGGTTCAATTGACGGTAGACCATATCAAAAGTAAACTTGGACAAAAACGAATTTCTCTTTTTGAAATAATCCCTAGAAGGACTCTTTTAATTTTAATATTCCAGATCTATTACCTTACTCTCGATGATAAGTATCTGAAGTTTGTTTACAGACTTCAGCAAGGCTTTCGACAGCGTCTGGCGCAGTAGTCTTTTTAAAGTGCAAAAAGTCCTTCTTCATATCATCGAGAACCTATTGGAAAATAGATAACTAAAAGTACGAATTGACGGCACTTTTTCTTTCCCCTTTTCTCGTGAACAAAGACTTCCTCAGGGATCGTCGCTTTCACCCTTTCTTTATAATGCATATTGCCATGATATATACAGTCATCGCTTAGAGGACGAAAAACATATGGACAAAACTGCATGCATATTGCAAGGCGCTCACGCTACTTTACTTATTATACAGGGTGTCCCATTTTCGATGTAATTGGGGAGTTCCAAGTATTTTTCGAATAAATGGAGAAAAACCGCAGTTGGGATCCTCGACCAGAATTTTGAGAACATTCCAATGCTTTAAACAGCAATTTGATATCTCGACGCGTTGGCAGGTACAGGATGTTTTTCGGTTTATGCCGTTTTTTTAAAGCCCCATAACTTTTTTTTTGTGAATATTTTGGCAAAAACATCTTTTGAGCATTTTTCATGTGCAATCCAGTGGTGGGCTCAACTTTTTTCCGGTTTAAATTGTTTTCGAGTTACAGACTAAAGAGGCATTTTTAAATAATGGAAACCATAATTGGCTTCGGCCCCATTAACTAGAAATTTTGTTTAGCCTTGCAGGAAACATTTCCTTTAAGTGAATAACAAGAAACTTTTCTAATCGGAAGGTATTTCCGTAATGGGCAATGCAGTGTCAATAATAATAAATAATAGTTTATTTTCCGACAACTTTTTTTTTAGAGAAAATAGACGAATCTTCCTTAAAAGGTCGAAACTGTAGAAAGTGCGCCACTGGAGCTCAGCTGATTAAGATTTTAGTTCTTAACCTTAAGAATTAGTGAAAAAAGTATTGAGGCCGAATTTCAGCAGAGAGCGGCACACTTGAATTATTGTTGCTCGCACTGTACGAACGTGGACACAAGGCAAGATTAACTCAAAGACTGCAAGAAATCCAGGAAAGTTGGAAAGACAATCGTCGCAACTAGAACATATTGCACCTTCGCTGCCTTACAAGGCAATCCCGCGTCCTTTTCCCCCCACCACCTCCATTGGAACGTTTCCAAATTAATTCCTTTCTTCTTTTTTCATTGCATTTTACGCGTTTTACGAATGATTTATGTAGAGCAAGCAAGTGATTGCGTCACAAGGACAGATAAACCAGATGGTCGACAGACTTCTTTGCGAATAAAGATTTATTAGTGAAATTTCCATGGTCAAACGGTGATGCGAACTGCCAGAAATCGTTGCGGAAATAGATTTTTTTTAAATAAAAATATTATTTTCTCCTTAATATAAAAATCCGTACTGCGCTTTTATATCATTGAAAACGACATCGAACACGCAGTAGTGATTCCACCATTAATTCCCTCTTTCGAAACTTTCAAACCTAGTTTTTCATTTGTCGTCTATCCGTTTATATCCGTTATTCCCATTTCAACTTTTACATAGTTTAAGATTTTTAAGGGTTTTTAAAATTTAAATTTCCTGAAAAAGTTTCCATCTGAACTCTTGACGGGAAGTACGGATTAGTTTCTATAAGACGAGAGATCAAACTTCGATACTCCTTTAGGAAAAAAAGCATAAATTACTGGATTTTTATTCTCACGAGTCGCTTGAGATGTCATCTCCTTCCGGGAAAATAAATGATTCGTACTAGCAATTTGCTCTCAATATAATCCACCTCAAAAGCTGATTCAGCAAAGCGACACACATCGAACGTGAGCATGTATTGCAATACAGGAAACGTGGGAAACGTGTTTCATTCTCATGAATTTAACTTAGCGGAAAATATGTATTTGCGTTTGAAAAATGGTTTTGCCGGCATTTGCGCTTTCAAAATGGAGGTAGCTCCTTTCAGACGGAAATACTGAGACATCACCCCGAAGAAGTATTTTAATATCTGCATTGTTTAAGATGATTTACAGTCTACGTTTTCCTTCGAGATTCCTACTACGATATGTAAACCTTCGTTGGCGAAATGAAAATTTATGCGAAAATTAATATTATAACGGCACAAAATGCAAATCTAATAATTTTAAGTAGATACGTGTGCATGCTCTATGCGCTTGAAGGTCATTGTTCAACCTTCATTCTATATTTCAACAATAACGCTCGCACACGAGTCGTAGAGGTGGAATTGCGCACTATTCTGTGTTAAAACTAATTAAGAATAACGAAAAAATAATTATTTCAGTCATGTTCTGAACGGCAACAAGGAATACTTTCTGATGGAAATGTTTGAACTTACGGGATCGAAACTGAGCCTCGTGTTTATTGAAAAAATTTAACCGTTTCAGTGAGTCTTATACAGGGCGTTTGTAAAAACCTGGACAATATTTCGGAAATGAAAAGGGCTTGTCAAAACATTGTACTTATGCGTATAAATTGTCTTCCAAAAATTCACCCTTACGTAACTAGAGTACTTAAAAATTATATAGCGAAAACGGTGCTTTCTAAATAACTTTTCTTCCATTTAATGGAACTTAATGAAATTTGGATCACTCACTTATCATGCGAAGACATATTAGGTCGCGTAGTATGAAATCAGTAGAATTGAATTGAAACTTTAGTCATTTTTTTTTTCATATGAAATGTTTTTATTGTCAATCGAAATATACACCACCATTATCAATACACTTCTGCCATTTAACGGGAAGTTCATTGATTCCCCTGCTGTAAAAGCCTGCAGGCCGGGAGTCGATAAACTCGTGGAAGGCAGCTTTGACAGCCTCGTCGGAGTTGAATGTTTTCCCTACCAAGAAGTTATCCAAATTTTGAAAGAAGTGGTAATCAGTGGGTGCTAAGTCGGGTGAATACGGTGGATGACGAAGAGTTTCCAATTCCAACTCCTGTAGATTGGCCAAGGTGACTTGCGCGGTGTGTGGCGTTGTCGCGCAACAATAGCGGTGCGCTTCGATTGGCTGCTTAGCCGTCAGTTGCCTCATCATTTCGGTCAGTTGTCGGCAGTAGACATCAGCCGTAATCGATTCACCAGGTTTCATGAAGCTGTGACGGATGACACCTGCGTTGGACCACCAAACGGACACCATAAGCTTCTTTTGATGAAGATTTTTTTTCGCACAATGTTTTGGTGGTTCATCTTGATCCAACCACTGCGATGAACGGCTAGTATTGTCATAAAGGATCCATTTCTCATCACAGGTAACAATCCGATTCAAAAATGGATCGTTGTTATACCGGCACAACAAAGAAACACAAACTTCGAGACGTCGTTCTTTCTGTATGTCGCTCAACTCATGCGGTACTCACTTGTCCAGCTCTTTCACCTCACCAATTTCAGCCAAATGAGTCAATATTGTTTTTTTGGTTACACTGAATATTAACGAAAATTCGAACGCACTTTGACGTGGATTCGCTTCCACCACGGCTTTCAGATGATCGTTATCCACTCGAGTTTCAGGTCGTCCACGTGGTTCATTTGTTAGGAGAAAATTGCCAGAACGAAATTTCATGAACCAACGAGATACTGTTTGCTGTGAAGTGACTTTAGTACCAAACACATAATTAATATTGCGAGCCGTCTGAGCTGTTGTGGTTCCACGTGGTGGAACTCATATTTCATTAACACACGAATTTCACTATTTTGCATGGCTGCACAAAAATTATTATAAAAATAAAAGTTTTCAATAATTTTTAACACTTCAAACTCTGATCGAAAGAGGAAGAATGTGCCTTTTCCACATAAAAAAGTCAAGTCCAAATGTAGATTTAGAGTGAAGTTATTCGCAGTTGAATGTGGCATTTCGAGAATCTACTCATTTCATACTACACGACCTAATATAAGTCCATGCAACACCGACATCGCAGGATAGGACCTAACGCTTGTTTCTACATCTTCAGAAGGGCGGAGGAGAGGCTACTCCCGACTTCTTTGTCCTTAAATGTTCAAGGTTTTGGTTTTTTAACCGTTATGCGACTTATTAGATATCCAGCGTACCTAAGAAGAGAGAGGTACTCTTGTTTGACATGCGTAAAACGAACCGTTTTCCATAAAAACACCATTTCGCCGAAGGGCGTATTTTACAAAAGTAATGGATTTTTACATGTATTTTATACTCTATCACCTAGATATCAAAATAAACAACATTTTTGTCATAAAATAAATAAAATATATATCACTTTAAAATAAACTCAATAAATGTCATCAACTGGAAGAAAAGTTATTTAGAAAATACAATTTTCGCTACTAAATTGTGAAGAGCTATATTTCCGTAAGGATAAGGTTCAAGAAAGCAAGTTATGAGTACAATTTTGTGACACGAACCTTTCATTTCCCCGATATTGCTCACATTTTCGTATACACCCCATGTAAAGATCACTGAAACAGTTCAAGCTTTTGAACTTGTACGGAGGTAAGAACGAGCGATAATGAAAACTGGTGATATTTTCGGGGACTAAAAATTACTAGTTTCATGATCTTTTTTCAATTCACTGGAATTGACATGATCTATTGTACGTGGTGGTCCAAAAAACTCGATAGATCCGACAACATTTTTTTAATTCTCAACGCTTAATGAAAATATTAAATATTTTTATTAAGCTTTTTAAATCGTCCTGCATAATGGACCCTCGCTTGCACGTCCATCACTTGCAAATATGCAGTTTCTAAATAAGAAAATGAGACTGATTGCGATTTTTAAAATGCTGAGCCCCCCTTTTCACTTCTGTGATTCCTCCTCTCAATCTCTGAGCAATAATTGTCAATAAGATAGCTTTGGCTTCAAATGCTTCATTAAATTCCTCGAAGACCTTCTACAGGGATAAATTCTCGTCTCGACGGGTTCACCTTTATTTGCGAATACTGCCTCCTCTTTAATTTATTTTTCAACAAAAAGTCCTTTTCCTAGATGATTTCATTTTTCAATAATAGCCAATTTCACAAATAGTTTACTAAGATACAGATCCATGAGGCAATTCTAGGTAATTTTGCAACTCACTTGTTTCTCAAACTAAGTAATAACTAACTAATAATGATCCATCGTCACAGTACCCACCCTCCTGCAACTTCAGACAGTATTCACGGGGCAAAAGCAACCGTTCAAGCGGAATCAATCGATTATTATGATTTCGAATGGTAAACTTGTGAGGAACACTTCAGACGTGCACAAGCCGAAAGGGTCAAATACATGCCCGTATCTATCGGTTATTATTCAACTTTAGCCCTTTGCCGGAAACGGGGCTGCGGAGCCACTAAGTTTGAGGCCCCAGATTAAACGCTCTACTTAATCCCTTGTATTGCTCTTTGGATGACATGTTGAAAATGACTAGAAGGGACTGTTAATAGCACGAATGCTTCCAGAAGCAGAAGCGTTTCGTTCATACGGGGTGTTTCAGAATTATGGGATCAAATTTCTAGGGATTGTTCAGTGCAACAGTGGAAAACACCATAAGACGGCTGTGTGCGAAAATTTTTTATCGAGTTTTAGTACGCTTAATTAGAATTTATTTGTACAAAACAACACTACAGCAATCGTTCAAAATGTCGTCCTCCAACTTCGTTACACCTGTTTAAACGAAGTACGTGGTTTCTACGAGTTTGGCTGAAAATTTAATTATTATTTTTAACGACTTCGAATGCCGCAGTGATTCATGCAATCAGGTCCGAAACCAGGGACTTTACATGTCCTTAAAGAAAAAAATATAAAGGTGCTAGATCGGGTGACCCAGGTGGCCACCGTACTGGCCTATCTATGCCGATTCAAATACTGAGAGATTTAAATGGAAAAGTATGCAGGAGCACCAACACGTTGCAGCCACGTTTGCTGTCGAACGTTCTATAGGACGTTTTTAAGAAGTTCCGGCAGGACGTCTTGTAGAAGCTGCTTGGTGATAGGCCTCGCTAAGCGGTTAGGCAGCAGGTATGACCCGACCATGTGGTAACCAACAATACCGGCTAACACGTTAGCAAACTAACGTTGCTGATGACTTCCGGCAAATATCGCGTGTGGATTTTCTTCGGTTCAATCCTGGCTATTCCTACTGTTGAATGTGCAATCTCGTGTAAAGTTGACATCATCCGTCCATAAAACAAAAGTTAAAGAGTTGGGTCGCTGGACAATTTGATGAAGCAACTACCGGCAAAACTGAAGTCTTGGCCGATAATCGACTGGAGTCAAATCCTGGAATTTCGTAAATGGTATGGAAAAATTTGTTGCTCGTGTGGTACCCGTCAGGCGAAGCGTGAGATGCACGACTTGACGAGTGCCAGTCGAAGGTTCATCTACAACTCGGTAAAGAATATCTCCCTCAAAGTGGACCGTTGTTACTGTTCTAGCACTAAAACTCGATGAAACAAATTTTTGCACATAAATGTCTTAAAGTATCATAACGCCGTAGCGCCTTAGCCAGACATTTGCGAATACGAGTTTGCATACTCAAAAGTCTTCCGTTGTTGCATTGAACAACATCTAGTACACAGGTTTGACACACCCTGTATTCAAGTTAAACTGAAAGTAGATGGATTTAATGTAGTCTCCAATTTCGAAGTTTCACCCCCTTAGCACTCACGGGAGAAAAATTCCGTACACAAAACAACAAGAAGTAAACAAAATTACCCGCTGATAAGAACGCCAATAAGAGTGGCTGCCTTGGCAGCGAAAACACGGCGAGCAGGCACTTTTTCGGCCCTAGTTGAAGTTAATATTTGCCAGTCACTTTGCCTGCTTCCAGAGGCTTAAAGTAAACGGAAACAACATCATGATAGGAACATCGCACCATGTCGATGATGGCACTCGGCCAAGATAATCCATAGTCTATGATTAACTTCTTACACTCCACTACGCTTACACTATCCTCCTTACACTTTTTGAGCATGAGCAACACACAAAAAGTCGACATTCGCCGTAGTGTTTTTCCATGTCATCCAGTTTCTTAATAGGCAATAAATCTTAACAATATCGTACAGTCTACCGGAAACAGCGGAATTTTCTATTGACTTTCCAGGATTTCTAGGAACGGACTTTTGATATTACCTTACTGATTTTCTGGAAATTGTGATGTGATTCGAAGGATTGTTAAGATCAAAGCGAAATGCAGAACCTTCTGTGAAATTTGAAGGATGTCAAGAAATAGAAGTGTATTCTAAAGAATTCTGGAATATTTTATATTCCTCCGAATTTCTCAAAGTTTGCGGAGTTTCCGTGAAGGCATTGCACACTAGCAAGACATCCATAGAAAATGGCAAGTCTGACATGGATAAAAAAGAGCGAAAACTTTAAAGAATTTCTTAAAGTTTCCATTCAGCGGATAAGTAATATCAGGCTCTTCCATTTCTGCTACATATCCTGGCAAATTCACAGAAATCCCTCCTTTTTCCTTGGATCTTAACCAATCCACGAAACATCCCGGAGTTAAAATGCTCAATTGGTACATTTTTTTTTAATCAACCGATTCTGGATGTTCCATAGAAAGCCATTTCCTAGAGACCTATAAACTCCTGGAAAATCTTCAAACTTTGAGAAATTTACAGGAATTTAAAATACTCCAGAATTCCTTAGACCTCCTTCGGAGGTTCAATTAATATTACACGTTCCATTTCTAGACACCCTGCGAAACTCACAAAACATTCTGCCTCTATTCTCTGGCATTATCAAATGTTAATTGTTGTTGTTGTTCGTTATAAAAACGACTTTGTAACCCATGATCCATACAAGTTAAAGCAAACAGACGGGTAAGTTAAAAAAAAAGACGTTCACAGCCCGGGCAGTAAAAGTGGCTTTTATGCTGCATGGGCAGGAACAAACATAATCTGAGCTTTTTACTGTTTCAGCCTGCAGCTAAACAGTTGTTCGGAGAATCGCTAATGAACTGAACCATTAGATCTCGCAATCCCGGTCTTCAAATTCGACATAAACTTGACGGCACTAAGGAAATGAATCCACGAATTGCCAGACTGTTTGATTCCAGAAACCAAACTTGAGTGCCAATTCCGACGTCTAAAGTTTAAAGGCGACGACTGACGAAATCGAATACTAATCAACGGGTGAGAAGTGGTTCTATGCTCATCTAATGTGTCAATATTGAGGCAATAACATCGATATATTTTCAATATGTCGTTTTGTATAATAGGAAATTGTGTTGGGATGGAGACAGAATGATTTATATTCCTGCAATGCTATAACGAGTCCATTGCATGATGCAATAAATAATTACGCATGGTAGTTCAGGAGTTGTTGAAATGCATATTTTAGGGGTTTTATGAAATATTTAATCAATGTGGAGTTGTTACCTTTTTATTTGTTAATGTTAATGCATATCGACGACAAAGACCAAATAATCATTTGCATGATGTTAAAAAAGAAATTCGTGGAAAACGTTACGGATCAATATGCAGGGTGTCCCACCAGAAACCGCCATTAGGCGTTTGGTAAGAACCTTGGCACGAACGCATCTAAAATATTCTAAATTACGTCAGATTTCCGGTTGTACCGGAAGTCGGCACATGCTTGGTTATTCTAAATGGAACACCCTATATATTATTGCATTTTTGGATCCTACGTTCAATTTTAACAATAGTTTGTTGATACGCTGATTTTCTAAAGTTTGCAATTTTCGAGATATATGCAATTCAATGTTGAAAATGATAGATGCAGATGCGTGCAGAATTGCAAATCGTTAACAAACGGAGAGGTATGTGTGTAACCTTTTTTGGCCGCGATATTACAGAAGCTCCATATTTTCGTATGCTGCCAAAGTTTGCAGTATATTTTCTATATAGGGTGTCCACAAAAATGCTACCAACTCAGACATCAAGGAATGGTGAAAATTTAAAAATTTTATATAGGATCCTGCTATTATTTTCATGTATTATGAAACCACGTTCAAAAAGGACCCATGTTCACATTTAATTGTTTAAATAAAAGTTTCATTGTTTTTGGGTAATTTCGTCTTATAAGTTAATACAAGATCCCTATTCTTAAACTGTAATGCTACAATTAAATTAGTGTTAAGGAAAACAAATTTTTACTTAAATGTGTATGACTTCTGTTGCATAACAAGGGCATTTTGCTAATATTTCCGTTTTTCATAGGTTTGTCTGTCATATTGGTATAGGCTTCTTCTTTTCTTTCTCAACTTGTCTAGGGTTTCATTTCTGAGTTGTTACAATTAGGGGCTTACTTACTAATTTAACTAAGAGGATACTCGCGTTCCTTCACGGCACTCCCTCCTCGTCACCTCGAGAAAAAAAAGAGAGAGCCTCCCAGTTTCTCCAATACCTCAAATGCTACTTTCTGGGGCAATAAACCAGCGGCGCACCCTAACCAGAGACCGATTCCCGATTCGCCATGTGGCAAGCCACATCTGAACATCATAAACCATCCTTTATTAGAACCGTTGCCGACTGTCCTTCGACCCTCTTTCCTGGTTCTAACAAAGAGAGGTTCGACTTTCTTCTACTTCATGCGGCTCTCAACCAAGGATAATTACTGGGAAAATTCCAGTAATGCTGCGAACCACATGAACTCGGCGACCATACACATGGGCGTATCATCAGGGTACCTCGCTCTTTATTCCCCTAACCGAGCCTAAATTATAGCTACTTTACAATGTACATCCTCCTATTTGCATCTCGATTTGGTCAGACGGCAACAATTATACTTGTTAATTAATATTTACAAAATATTGCAGCGATCTGACAAACGGATGCTACATTGGCATTATAGCTTGAAATTAGGGTTGTACTATCCTTGCATCAACTTATAAAAGGGAATTACTCAGGAACCATGCAGCTTCACCTCAGGTAATTAAATTTGAACATACGTTTTGTTTGCATATCGTTTCGTAATAAATCAAAGCAGCAGTAGGGTTCTAATTAAAATTTTTAAATTTTGACTTTTTCCCGATGTCCAAGATGGCAGAATTTTCGTGGACACCCTGTAGAGAGTATTCTACAAACCTTGGCAGCATACGAAAACGTGGAGCTTCTATAGTATTGTTTCAGAAAAGAGTTAGAAAACACCTTTCCGTTTTCACAATTTCCAACGCTGCAGCATCTGCATCTGTCACTTTTAACATTGCATTTCATACATGCAAAGAACCCCTAATGCTAACAAAGCCTTCAGAAAAATTTGATTCCAAATTGAATGTAGGGACCAAAAATGCAATACAGTAATGTATAAGGTTTAATTAAAATACCCAGCAAGTGTTCTTGCTGTGGAATTTTGTTGTTCATAGTTTGCCCACAATGTTCAACGGTGGTTGCCCGTGACACACCTTATATATCATCTCGCTCATTTATATATGAGGCCCAGTGCGGTATGTGCATCTTGGCCATGTAGGAAATTATTAGAGGAACATATAGTTTTTAAAAAATTTAAGTTCTTTCACGTAAAACTAGGAGAGAACATAAACGACCGCCGTTGCTCCTTTTTATTGGCAGTAAATTCGTGATACGTTTTACAACCCTCTTTTGCTCCCTCTGCTAACTAAATGGCTTACAGCGCACTCAGATAATACGACTAAGGTTTTTTTGCTTCCGCACTGATTTTTTTGCCTTGTCCATTAAAGTAAGTTCTTATGCATAAATTCCAATGCATATAATGTCTAGACCTCACCCACACCGGAGTCGTTCTGTACCGGATCTCAGGCGACGTTAAAATTTAATTAAAATTTTATCCTAACGTATAAATTTTAAAAGGTGCGGGGGCCTTAATTGTGCCGAATTATATTAACATTCATCCCAGTGAGGAAGTTTCTTTCATTCGTTTGCACCGGCGAAAAATAATTAAAATTTCTCTCCAAGAACCAGGTTTTTTTCTAGACGGTTTCGTTCCTAGCAATTTCCAGGCAATAATTCCAGAAAAAGGGTGGAGATTTCGAAAGATTGGGAGCTTGCCTGAATTGACTTTGCCATTTAATTTTTTCAGCAGTGACCTTCTTCTTTTTAGAATTTCCCTGTCAATTTCCTGAATCAATTCTGTTAAAGATACTTTTCTCAACTATTCATCCTCGTTCAATTTTCCGGATGTTGCGACATTTGAATTTTTCCAAATTTCAAGACGGGTCCCTGAGCCGAAAAATGTTCTGCTCTTCAATCCGTAAAAGCTTCTGGATTGGGGATGAGAATATTTCTTTCTCGCCCGATTTCCGCGGACAAATTTCATTATCGATTTTGAAATAATTATAGAACCGCACACAGCTTGAAGACTTTCGATTGTGCGGATGTGCTCCGGGACTTGCTACGAGCCTCAGGTTGGTGCGAGGCTCGAACCCAAATCCACCCGTAGAGATAAATGACGTTGGTGTCACGTTATCCATTCGTCATTTTGCTATCGAAGAAGAATGAGGAAAAATTTGACGTTTGTTCGACGTCACATATAACGTTGCCATGATGTTCAATTCAAAGAGCCAGCGCAGTCCAAAAAACCATATACTTTTCACGGCACAATGCTACTTAGGATGATATTCCTGACTCGATTCTCACGTCTCAGATACTGTACCAGCCTCTTTTACTTCCTAATGCCATTTTTTATCTCCCTCGGAATGTTGGCGTGTAATAATATTATTTCCTTCAGTCGAGAAACTCGGGAATTTTTGGGATTTCTTGCCAATATGTGCTTGTAAGGAAAATATATCAAATTCCATCAATTCGCAGAATAATGCAAACTTTTCTCATTGTTCCACAAAAACCTGGAAAATTTATACCGATGGGAAAAACTCGTCTTAACTGGTAACAACCTATTGTGAGTTTCGTTTATTTGCATTGTTTGCTCGGTTGCTCTCAACTAAACAGTTTCCCCAATGCATTCGTTGGGGCTTCGCGTGGAGAGTTCAACCCCCGGGGGCGCAAAAGTATTTCGCAATCAACTCAACAAGTTGAGAATAAAGCTTATCATTAAGGCGAAGGGAAGAAAATGAATGCAATGAATTTTTAAATAAAACCAACAGATATATTGACAAATATTTTCCTGTTATGTCACATAACTGCATATGGGCGGGTTCTATTCACGCTCTCCGCATATCTCAGTATGAGCAATATTGTCGGTCAGCCAGGTTAAACACACCATTTGACCACAATATGGTATTAATTAACCGATTTCGGGTCGCAAGGCATTTGAATGCTGCTAAAGTCGTCCAATAGTTAATGGATATGCATGAAGGTGCTGCAGCTGCTAAATCCACTAAAGGTGATTAAAAATTCATCTGCTTTTAGTGTTTGTGTATCCGTGTCAAAGCACATCATTGGCCATGCAAATTCCCTGGCACGAAACACGTGCCTTAATTAGTTGCCATATATAGAATATACGAGGAAAGGTGTGTTTGCGTGGAAGTTTTACTTGAAAGAAAAAGAGGTTCTCTCAAATATATGAATATGGTATCGACGAGATCGTTTGCTTGATAGTTTGTCGATGCTTTTCGATCGTCGGCCGCCACTCTTCTAATTAATGAGGTGAAGAGCCCGCGTTCACTCATTCGGACAGAAACCAAACAACGAACTCAAACTGATGTTTAATTTAAATCTATGAATCTCCAGCAACTGGAATTTCCGATGTTCTCAAGTCGCGTCACTTACACACCACTTAACTGAAAATACTTGTGAAAATGAACTTTTTAAGTTTCATTTGGCGAACCTGCAGGCACCAAAATTTCTGCGAAACTCTGGATTAGACATTTTTGGAATAAAATAGGGAATTGTTAATATCCAGGCTTCAGTCTGACTTGCCAGCAAATCTAACTACGTGCGTCGGAAAAGCCTAAGGATATTTTTATGCATAGATAGAAATTTTTCTGAAATTAATTTTAAAAAAATTATGCATTTATAATGTTAAAAAGTATTTAATATACTACTCAGCTAAGCTTTTGCTGATGAGCTTCTAAATTATATTCATTTATTCATAAGTTGTAAATATAACTAAAAACGCCCTTCTTTTAACGTAAAAAAAAACTCTTAGCAATTATAACCTCCAAGGTTATTAATATCAGCCCTAATTCCGTGGTCCGTACTCAAAATGATATTATTGATTACCGGTTGCGGCATCTCTCCTCATGCTTCTGGCAGTAGCTCTCAGAATCGAAAGGTACCGTGAACGTTGACCGTATGTGGCGAAACTGTTCTTTGCCGAACGTTCCAGATGTGTTCAGTTGGATTCAGATCTGGCGATTGTGCCGGCCACAGCGCCATGACGATTCGTTCGTTGATCGACCAGTCTGTCACAACACCGGCGATATGTGGACGAGCATTATCACGCACGGAGCAAAAGTTTCGAAAGGCAAATGGTCCAACTGTAGGGTCAAGAATGGCATCGATGCACCTTCGAGCTCTTAGAAATCGATTTGAAAAAACGAGATCGGTTCTGCTGTGAATCATTATTCCGGCCCATACCATTATGCCACCTCTATATGAATAGACTTCCTGGATATGTCGTAAACGTTCGACACTTTCAGATTGTTATTCGATGAGAACCTGGGCAATATCCAAGTCTGGATTCGTCAGTAAGTAAAACTGTAGCCCAATCAATTCCATTCCAATTTTGATATTCTTGACCCCTCTTTAATCTTGCAGCGCAATTGCCGCTGGAGAAAGGTGGACACCTCACTGGTCTTCGGCCATGAAGATTGTTGGCTTCACGTAGACGATTTCTAACAGTATCTCGACTGATGGTGACGCGATGCGCCTGTTGTACATCTGCAATCAATTGAGGTGCCGTAATTTTAGGTTGCTTTCTAGCCGTTAAAACTAAAAATCGATCTTTAGCTTCAGTCGTTATGCGTCCACGTCCCGAGTGTTGTTGGACTGGAGTTCCAGCTTCCCTTAAGCGCCACCATAATGGACTGATAACGTTTTGGGAAACACCCACGCGCTCAGCTCCTTCAATTTGTTCCAAACCAGTTTAAAGGAGGCCTATCACTAGATTCGTCTCATTCAAAGCTAAATGTTGTCATTCCATGGTAAAACACAGTATTTTCAAAGCATTTGTTAAACACCAGCTAGCATCAACGGAATGAAATTGGGTCAAACTGATAATTTAGCAGAATACACAATTCTAACTTTTTCGCATGCGCAAGAAACTTGTTTATTTTCTTTTGGACTTTTTCAGTCAACTGATACATGCGCACTGAGAGCGCTTGCACTAATACAGTGCAGCATAAACTACAATTGAAGCTTACATTTGTTTATCGATTTTATTATTCTTCAATGATATCCCTGGAGTTTTCCGGTGTGCGTATATCCAAGAGATCCGGAAAGTCCCCATGGGAAGAGCCTTCAAGTTTCTCTCGTGAATCTCCGAACGAAAAACGTCTAAACGGTGGACATTCGCAGCCTCCGTTCAGTCAGATAGATCGAAAATAAACTCAAACTGATATTGAATTTGAATAATCTGCATTAATTAGTTCTAGAAAACGAGTGTGACCTAAATTGTTTAAGTGGGAGGGAAAGTGTGAAACAACAGAGAAGTGGAAAACGAGGGGAGGATCAGCTCGGGTTGATAATATCTTAAACGGTTGCCAAGATTTTGCCCGGAACTGTCTTGTTCAAAGTGCATGAATATGACAAACTTCCACTGAAATGCTTCGGCAAGTTAATAAAAACCGTTATCGAAATGCCCCAATAACGTAGAAGGAGATAGCCGAGCAATATTACCTATCGAATTGCTTCGATAGATTTGAATGCCATGTCAATTATTAAGTAATACCTTTTACTCTTCTGCAACTTACTTTGTACGTATCTTGGCTGGCATCTTCCAACGGATATGTTTACCAGATGATGGCTGACGATTGATTCTATTTCTGGGCCCAGAAGTAGTCTTTCATATCCAATTTGATACAAACAAACAAACCCTTGACAACTCCCAACTCCACAAACAAATCCCTGACAACAAAGCGATATTAAAGGTGATATTCCATCTATACACCTAAAGAGAAATATATATAAAAGCTTTATTTCCAGAGATAAAGGCTGTCGACTATTTGGTCTTTCGTCCTTGTCATAAAATAACTTGCAGCTGTAGGCAAATAATCATTTGTAAAATGCCAATAAAAGATAAGGAAAAAGCGTTTGGGAATGTTCTAATAGAGAGGTTGGAGGAAAAATGATGCGCGGTTGCCTTGTTAGGCAAAGAGGGCTCAGGGCGTTCTAGTTGCGACGATTGCCTTTGAATTTTTGGCTGGATTTAGTGCAGTCTCTTAGTTAATCTCCTCGAGTGGGTGCGTTCGTGTAATAATTGCATGGGTACTTTATCATTGCAGTAAGTTTCACTGCAACTTGTTCTGTTGTGTCTATGTATTGTTTAGCCATTTCTACTTTCATACTTCATTAAGTATGTTGGTAAAAGACATTTTTCAGTCAAGGGAAAATGACCGCTTACTTGTAGAGGCACGTCTGGGTCAGTACGGTTTGTTCCATTTGGTTGAGTGGATACGTTCATTAAGAAAACATGGATTCAGGTACACAGCTAAACGATAATAAAATAAAAGCGGGCATCATTCGGAGGAGGAGGAGTTGCTTGTCTAGCTCGCTTGGCTTAACGTTACTTTTGGTTTCAGCAGTACCGATGCACCTCCTTTGAAAATACCTCGATTTTTTTTCTATTTCGTAGCTCCCTACAAAGCTGGCTCGTGCTAAATTAGTTAGGACCATTAAACCATATTCCGAAGCAAATACCTGTCTCATAAATTCGGTTGTTACATCTCGATGGCCTGGTAACGGAAATTTAAAATGCAATCGTCCGACTCACCTCCGGATAGATGCCCCGGATACACACGTCCAAATAAATAACCAATATTATATCGTATAGTGGGGCAATCCACTGGAGAGTTGCCTTGATCTATTGTGCAATTTCAATAGTTCGACCGGACTTGCGCTTCGATATCGAAGCAAATTCAGTTGAAATTTTCGATAGACTGCTCTGGAATTTTTCGGCAGGGATTTATGAGCCATCGCAGCACGTGATGGTAAATCATTCCAAGATATTTCCAGATTTCGATGGTAAATTGTTTTATTCGATATCATAACGTAGATAAACGATCAGGGAAGTAGAGAATGTGAATCTCAAATTAAAAAAATCACATTTTTGTTGCACTAAGCATTACCGAAGAATCGGAGTCCCAAGCTTAAGACGGTCAAAAGTAGGTACCCCCCTCATTTGAAAATTCGCTTTAGTGAGGTCTTGGAGCTTTGGGATCGTACATTTCATTGGAAGAAAATGAAGTGATTCTTGACATGCGCACGTCAATTCTGCGCTCAAGCCGCAGGCGAGGCCTTCAATCAAACTGAGTGAGTTTGGGCTTAAAAGGCGAATTGGTGCTGACTCGAGCATACGAGGATACTCCCCGACGTACCTGACCTGAAATATAGATGACGATTTTCTGTTAAAAAATTGCCTATATTACATAGATGTAGCATCTAGTAGTCAAATCAACCACCCTATACATAGTTTTTAATTCAATTGCATTATGTATTTCGATTGCGTCGAGACTCTATCGGAAAGGTGGTAGATCGTAAATGGTTAGGGTTAAGTTATTGTTGAGGAGATGATGCACCACTTTGGCACGCCCATGGTAGACTTTGGCTGGTGCGTGAGAATTCCCACCGAGTTACTTTGTCGGCATCGGTATTGCTGATGATAAGCTTTGTCGGTCCTTGTGATGCAGACGCAATTACTGCCGACGAAGGACTTCAGCACCACTATCTAAGGCGACGGGTAGTGCACGCGCCATCAAGGGCATCCCCAACCAGGGTACGCCCATGGTGCGCCGCCAGAGGGTTTAGTATTTAAAACTTTCCCGAAGATGGGGAATTTCTTTTCTATTCCAATTCTGATTCAATCTCAAAGTGAAGAAAAAAGCCGCGTCCACCCTCATAAATACATCTTTAAATTATACCCTAGACTAACGAAATACAAACCTACACAGACCTAACCTTAAAAAGGTTATCTTTAAAGTAATGCCTAGATTAGGGCCTTTTTTAGCAGTTTTTAGAGAAATTGTGAACACGGTGAAAATTAGTGATCGATAATTTCCTTTGAAAGGTCTTAGTCCATTCCACATCAAAGCAAAGTTCGATTCTACTTTGCGGGAACCTGGTTCTTCGCTAGCAACCGTAAAATATTAGGCGACAGAGTAAAACAAGGTGGTGCGATCTGCTAAAACGAACTCCGCAGTGGCCGACCCAACGACAATCCAGAACTGACCACTAGAGACATTGTGGTGAAAATCCTCAAATTTGTACTGGAAGATTGTCGGCCAAATTACGGCAGTTAGTATACACGATAGGTACGGCATACATTTGACCGAACAATTCGATATGAGAAAGCTGAGTGCAAGATAAGTGCAGCGATTACTCACAATTGGACAAAAGCAGCGCCGTGAGGATATTTCAAGGAAGTATTTGGCAAGTTTCCTAGCAATAAAGCCGAGTTTTTGCGTCGATTTATAACCATGGGTGGACCACCCTTTTCGCCAGATTTAGCCCTTTCGAGTTATTTTCTATTTCCAAACTTGAAAAAATGGTTCGGTGGAAAGCGATTTGCCAATAATGAAGAGGTCGATTTTGAAACATTCCAAGCCTTTTACTATAATGAGAACGTCGCCGGAAAAAGTGTGTTTATCCCAACGAATAACTATGTTGAGAAATAATGTAATATTTTATAATCTTCTTATTAAGTGTTAGGTCGAGTATTTCTAGGGCTATCCTTGGCCTGGTCTTGCTGTCGGTTGTTCCTCACCAGAGGATTGTAGGCAAATAGCCCCATGGCAGCGGCGAGAAGAAGAGAAGCAAGAATACTTACTTCGAAGGCCATTTAGCCTTAGTAGCATTGTATTGCGCGTTTTTCTTGATGATTCGTGAAAGAAAATGCTTAAAGTTTAAGACATTCTACTAATCCCGATGATTCCCTAGTGTACGCTTGACCTGATCTTCGGAGTTAGTGGAGTTTCTTGGGTTTCAAGTGTTTCCGCACAGAAGCAATCGACAAAAACGATATAATTCAATGGCCCTATCGGTCCAAGCAGTAGATGTTTTTCTTTTTCCTTTTCTCAGCGGCGCTTTACACATGGTGGTTTGCCTTGGGTTGTCTGAGGAGGGCCAACAAACATGAATCCGGTAACAGACGGGCCTGGGATTTTGTGTCCACTGAGATAATGTGGAACATTTCTCAACACGGGAACGTAATCTCGTTTCCTAATCATTGGGGTTAGTGGAATTTCTTAGATTTGACGTATTCCCCAAGAGGTTCTGGGGAAAAACGGCAACGACGCCAGGGGTTTTAGCTCTCGGAGTAGTTGTTTCCGTTTCACCCTTTTTCAACGACGTGTCTAAGGTTTCAGATTCATTTCGAATTTTGCAGATATGTTTTTATTCGAATATCTGGAATAACCTGATAAATAAATCAATAAACAAACGATATCATTACACTGCGTTCGAAATTAATTAGTTTTTTCACCGCCACTAAAATTTTATTTCTCGTAATTAATTCCCACTAAATAATAGAATATTTTAATAATCTGATGGTTTAATAGACCGAAATGCCAAACCTCACGCGGCAAATTGCCACATTTGTTTAAATTACGAGGAGTAAAACGAGTTTAGTTATGGGCTTACGTGTTTTATGCGGGGCCCGGAATTTTTAGCGAATAATTCACCGTTAAACCCATTCTCGTATCGACCCAAAAAGCTTTAAAATGACCATAGACGAAATCCCTTACAGGGTATACAGAGGACGCAAACGAAACTCTATTTTGAAGTGAGAAAAAATGGTCCATTAGGTCGTTCCAAGGAAAGCCTTTTAATGCCATTTAGTTTCCTTGACACATTGTTTCATTTAGCGGGACATAAATTCCCAGCTCGAAACAAACCACGATTTATTTCAGGCCCATTTCAAATGCACACGGTCGCTTTTTATACGTCATTTAGATATTTGCTGATCTTTGTAAACAACCATTGTTTTTAATGAAAAACATGAAAAGGTCGGAAATCGCATAATTGCTCTCAATTATCTTCCTCATTGCAGGTGGATTATTCTTGATAAACAAATGGAAAAAAATGCTCTTTGTTTGTTCACCATATAATCCATATCCATAAAATTTCCATTTGCTATCTCGATCTTCAAGCTTTATTTCACCAATTTACCATCTCAGTGCTTGCAGCTCGAACTTTTGCCCGGAAATAATTAACTGTTTCGAAATTTGTACAGTGGCCCAAAACTTTCCATTCGAAATTTAAATCGAAGACTCAATTCAAAAATTTAAAGATTCAAATTCATTCATTCAAAGTGTTGGGAAAATACCCTCAGTAATAAATTTCCTTTTTTTTGCCAACCCTTCTTAATCACTCTTAAGGGCAGTGTTTCAAATGCATACACATTCCACACTCTTTCCACGCTCATAACTCTTTTCACCCATCATTTTTCTCACACCTTCATGGCACCGTATTGATAAGCAATCCTCATCCCTCTGCACTAATAAGTCACGTTAACTGGTATGAAGATGAGATGGTAAAATATACAGGGTGTTTCCTAACTACGTGTAAAAAATTTAAAGGCGTAATCCTCGACTGATTTTGAGTCAAAAATGTCTAATAAACATATGTCCGCAAATGCCTTGTTTCCAAGATACAGGGTGTTGACTGAAAGACGTTGAAAAAGGTTTTAAAGGTTTCTAAAGGTTTGGTGGTTTTTTTTTACTACTTCCACTACTATAAACAAGATAGTCAGTGTTATTTTGGTGTTTTACTCTCTGAAGTGAAAGAATTTAGTTCTGTGTCCCAAAAATCAGATTATACCTCAGTTTTGAAAATTTTTCAAATGCCTAATTACACTAATCAAGAAATGGCCAATATGGCCTTGCTGATGGTAAGTGTTTGGCAGCGAGGCGCATTTACATGGAAAGGTTTCCAAACCACCAAGCTCCCAACCACCAAACCTTTAAAAACCTCTTTCAACGTCTTTGTGATACAGGATCTCTTATGAAAACTCCAGGAGGAGGAAAGCCAATAACACGTCGAACACCAGAAGTGGAGGAAGAAATCTTAAGACGTATTGAAGAAAACCCCGGAACAAGTACTCGTAAAATAGCTGCCGTTTTAAATATTAGTCATAAAGTAGTGTGGACTGTTGTAAAGGAGCGACAACTTTACCCGTACCACATACAAAGAGTACAAGCCTTGTTACCTCAAGATTACCCTCCACGTATTCAGTTTAGTCAATTGATCCTACAAAAAGTTGCATTAGATCCACAATTCTTTCTCGTGTATTGTTCACAGATGAAGCAACGTTTTCCAGAAGTGCAATTATCAACTTCCACAATAATCACATTTGGGCTGATGAAAATCCTCATTCAATTGTGGACGAGCGGTTCCAACATCAATTTTCTTTAAATATATGTGCCGGTATAGTTGGAGATTATTTAATTGGACCCTATTTTTTGCCGCATCATCTTAATGGAGAAACATATTTAAATTTTTTGCAAAATACTTTATCAGTTTTACTGGAAGAAGTACCTATTGCACAGAGGCTTCAAATGTGGTTTATCCATGAAGGTGCGCCAGCACATTTTTCTTTACGCGTCCGCGAGCACTCAAATGCAACTTTTCCAAATAAATGGATAGGCAGAGGTGTCCCAGAGCCTAATCAGTCGTGGCCAGCAAGGTCCCTGGATTGTAATCCTCTGGACTTCTACTTTTGGGGTGATCTGAAGAGACTTGTCTATGCTGTTCCAATGAACACTCTAGATCAACTTCAGGAACGTATAATTACCGGATGTGAAACGATACGCAACACACCAGGAGTTTTCGAGAGAGTGAGACAATCATTAAAAAGAAGGATGGAAGCGTGAATTATGAGTAAGGGTGGTCGTTTTCAGCAATTCTTATGATTAATCATTAAAGCATTCCCCAAAAAATTGTCTTTTCTAAAATTCAAACACCCAAATTGAGTCATTTTGGAAATAAAATCTCTATCTTGGAAACAAGGCATTTGCGGACATATGTTTATTAGACATTTTTGACTCAAAATCAGTCGAGGATTACGCCTTTAAATTTTTTACACGTAGTTAGGAAACACCCTGTATATGGATAAGATGAGGTTCGCATTTGGTGGGAAAAATTCAGATTCAGGCAGACTCCTATAGTCTCTCACGCAACACGCAACGCCGCTTCAACACCTCTCCAATTCTCTCTACATACTCCTACAGCCTCAGTAGGATCCCAAGGCCGCTCTCAAATCACACATAACATTTGCCCTGTTCCAACAAAACTCCCGATCGTCGAAGGTTCTTGATGATCGGTGGTCGCTCGTGGTTTTCTAGTTTACCCTAATTTCATGCTTTGTTATGACCTTTGTCACTTGTGCAATAGTGTTGGACATTTAGTTAAATAAATATAAGTGTGTTTGTTCTGCATCGGTTCAGCGCCAAATGAGCTGTGGTCCTTCGAACAAAATAAAATCTACACAAAAGAGATACAGTTCACCTCGGCACTGCCGACCAACTGTGCCCCCCTTGCGTCTGGGGTGAGTCAGCAAGCGAATGCAAACTTGCCCCGTTCACAAAGAAAGAAAATAAATTGAAAGGATTTGTTAATCGTTTTGGACTTTTTTTTGTAAAATTTAACGTTGATTTCCTCTTTTTATTCTCTTGTATGTGATTTTTTAGGTTTTTTTACTATAACATCCAGTCTTTCCTGGAATCTTCTCACGCACTCTCTGAAGTTTTTTACATTTTATAGGAATCGTCCACGTTTTTGTCTCCTTGATTTATGAGTTCCGCTTGTCTCCTCTTGATCTTCTTGGCTATTGCGACATTTTCGAAAATTTTCCCGTTGCCTCCGACTGTACTGCTTTTTAGAAAAAATGATGCATTTCTCGGAGATCGGTGTGACACTGAATGTTCACGGAAAATTTCAACATATTAGAGAGAGAATTCGTTTTCATAACGAAAGAAAAGGGAGTCAGCAAAAAGCTCTCCCAGTTATTTTTCGGCATCGTGTTGAAAGTCGAATTCTCAATGACCCAATTTAAGAAAAATCAGCAGTTTAAACGAAAATTTTACCCGCTCGGGAATTAAGCGAAGTCTTTGGTCGGTCTGATCTCTGGGATCAACACAGTATCAGGACGAATTTCAAATTGGCGCGATTCCAGAAAAAATGAACAAAAATAAAAACATCGCCCACCCCTTTAAGTCTACTTACATTAAAAAAAAACTTGAAAGGCTCGAAGTTACTGTATCTAAGACCCGAAAATACTTTATTTAAAGTCGGTATCACAACAAGTTTCGCTTTAAAAAGTGGAAATTTTCGAAAATCCAGTAGCTTAAAAAACGCCATCTGGCACTGGAATAAATTGGCGTCTTGTGTTTTTACGGGGATTCACAACCACGAATTCATTTTGCGAGCAACAACATATTACCGCATTCCTGTATTAAAATGCACAGTTTAAATTCATTTCAAATTTACACCGTATGCGTTCCAAAACGAATTAATAATTAGTTAAGGTTAGACCTCCAGCAGCCAATTCCTGTTACTGTCCATTCAATTGATTGACCCCCAAATACACTTGCCTTGGGGGTTCATTTGCATGTATAACGTGATTTATTCAAAAGCTGCCAAATAATGTGGTAATTGTGAACCTAATTGAACAATATCATTGAGGTATCTAATGGATATATGTTTTACTTCGTTCTTCTTTGGTTAATTTATATCGGGTGTTTATTAAATAAATGGCGCGAATTTCAAGGATATGTTCCTTGAGTCTGAATAAGAAATTAACAATGAAAATGTAATTTGAATCAGTCAGAGGTAAGAAGAAAATTGGAGGTGTTCGTAAGTAACTTTTAAGTGCCCTTTTAAAACCGAAAATTCTAGAAATTTCGAGGAATCTATGCAGCCATAACTTGGTACCGAAGAAAAAATGACTTTGACGTAGCGAGATCGGACATTTGCGTTCTTGAAGAGCTCGACAAGACTTGGATGAATATCGGCCGGTGTAATTTAGGTAAAAATAAGGAAACTCAACAAAAAGCAGCGTCTTGCACCGGGCCAGAACCAACGTTGATTAATTTTCATTCATTAATATGAGAGAATTTTCTCAACCAAACCTCAAATTTTTAGCTTTACATCTACGAGGATAGCCCTAGAAGTACCCGACTACATGTATAAATGGCGATTTTTTTCTAATTTGCCTGTGCTACAATGTACAAATTTTAAAAAACTTGTTCAAAGTAATGCGTGGAATTGTTTTGAAACCGTTTCTGGTGAACTTTTTTACAGATTTTGTGAACACGAATAAAACTGGTCTTTGATATGCGATTCGATGCGTTCATTTAAAAGATCTTGGTCAAGGAGTCTAAGAAGTTAGAACCTACTGTAGAGGAGTCCGGTCCTTCGGTCACAACTGTAAAATACTGGGCAGCAAAGTTTAAATGTGGTCATACGAGCCGCCAAGACGAATTCCGCAGAGGTCGACCCAATAACACTCCAGATCTGATCACTTCAGATATTGCGACGAAAATATTCGAAAGTGTACTGGAAGACCGTCGGCTAAAATTGCACGAGTTGGCAGACATGATGGACATTTCAAAAAGTGCTGGATATCGTGTTTTGACCGAACAATTTGACGTAAGATAACAGTGCGCAAGATGGGTGCCGCGATTGTTCATAATTGAATGAAAACAGTGCCGTGAGTATGTTTCAAGACGGTGTTTGCATAGTTTTGCAATAATAAAGCTCAGTTTTTGGGGCGATTCATAACCATGGATAAAACATGGTTCCATTATTTCCCACCTGAGACGAAAGAACAGTCAAAACAATGCAGTTAAAGGGGAGAATCGGTTCCAACTAAGGCGAAAACCATTCCATCTGCAGGAAGGGCGATGGCGCCAGTTTTTTTGGATCCATGTGGGATCATTTTTATTGTTTTTCACTCGAAAGAAAGGACAATAAACGGGAAATACTATACAAATTTATTGCAGCGTTTGAGAGCAGAAATTAGAAAAAAGCGACCGGATTTGGTGAAAAAGAAAGTCTTTTTTCATTAAGACAACGCACCAGTCCACGTTTTCGTCATTGCGATGGCCAAAATCAATCAACTTGGTTTCGAACTTTTTCCTTACAGACCCTATTCGCCCGATTTAGCCCCCTCAGATAATTTTTTATTTCCAAACTTGGAAAAAATGACTCGGTGGAAAGCGATTTGCCAATAATGAAGAGGCGGAGTCCGAGGTTGATGCCTAATTTGAAACAGTTGAAGCTTTTCACTATAAACGGGGTATAGAAGTCGCGGAACGTCTCTGGGAAAAATGTGCCAACCTCAATAGAAATTATGTTCCGAAATAATGTAATATTTCCATTTTCTTTTTTTTTTAAGTATGAGGTCGGATACTTCGAGGAATATCCTCGCAGATCGTTCCATGTTGGTCTTAATTCAGTTTATGACCAAAGTAGCAATTTCTGTCGTTTCAAGGGAGATGTGAGCCTGTGATTAGATAAATCAAAAAGTAATATATGTATCTATGTAATACCATGCCCCCCTGTGGTCACATGAGCTTCTAGGTCCCATCGATCCCCTGGCACCAGCAACCGAAACCCATTAATACAGTGTGATATATTTAGTGTCGAACTGTTACATGTATTTCAGCCGGACTGACCGATAGATTAATGCCCATGTCTGCCATTGTTAGGCTAGAGAGGGCCCATTTCAGGTTCGAATTTAATGTCCTCTAATGGACTAACACATCTCCTGTGCTTTAAATCTAGGCTTAAATGAAATAAACTTATGCGGACTCAGAAACGGGGAGTTTGAAATATTTGGATTTGGGGATGCTTTATCTTCCAGGATCATATCTTGTTTAATCCTGAAAGGGGAAACTCTTTCGGGAATCCCACTCGTAGTGCACATGCAAGACGTTTTAATTTGGGCCTTTTTGTTGCTTTGATATGGATCTTCAGGGTGCGAAGTAATATCGTCGGCATTGCATGGTAGAAAAGGGGCATTGTGATTAAAGTATTATAGTTCCGGAGAGTACGGAATAAGAAGTTTTGGCTGCTCATTGTGAATCGACGGCAGTAATTCCCGAATGATAATGTCTATCAGCTTGCCCTCGATTACAATTAGTCCTGTACACGTGTTGGAAAAAGTTGGTCCCCAAAGTTTTCCCTGACATCCGCCTTCCTCCGCAGCATTCAATTTATTTTCTAAAGCTGCTTTGACGGGGCATTCGAACTTTATGAATTTCCTCAGTTCTCTCCCTCTTTGAAAAAAAGTTCTTTGAGTAAGTAGTCCCAATTTGAGCGATTGACGTGCAAAGTTAATTCGATCCGAAAACAATTTTCCAGCTAGTTAGATGTTTGACCCCAATTTCGCAATTTTAAATTATTGTTTTTCGCTGCGCCTGAAAGTTAAAAATGAGCTTCTGTTATTATTATTTATTCAGCGATTCCTTTCAGGACTCATAATTCCATTCCGGCAATTTAAAGCAGCCTTTGAGTGTCTAAAAAAGAGCAGAATTCGCTGGCAATTTCATTAAATTCTAACCAACAGACTGTCCTGTTCTCTGCGAAAGAATTCTGTGTTTTTCCCTCTGAAAACAAACCGAAGAAAGATTTATTTTAATTTGGCGAGTCTCAGACTAATGTAACGCGGAGCTTCTACATTTTACAGGAGATGCAAGGGAACATACTCCCAGACTTATTAGGTTGTCATGGTTTGGCAAAACTTTTCAGCAGCAAAATACATAAAATCTTAAACCTCAATTTCAAAACTTTAAAGCCAGTTCCGGGAGCTGTTTATTATATCGGAAAGTTGAACGTTGGCTGTTATCGTCGTACATCTCCAACTTTTGATAGGTGTATAAAGTATCATACCCCTGGCGATGGCGTCCAGATACCCAAAGAACGTCTATTCAAAAAGAATTCCTGCTCGAAGCAAAACGGTAACAAATCAAAGGGATGTCAAAAGTTCGGATGTCCAGGATAAGAAGCATCGTCCTTCGGGACCGATTTCCAGGTTGGGGTTTAATAGTTTTCGAGGCCCGGCATAGACATATATAAACGCCCAACTTCTCCGGGAATAAATTATGAAGTATGTATTGATGGGTGTTTGTTCGAACTTCGAAAGTCCTTATTTTAGTTTCAGTTCGGCAGTTTTTGTTCGTTCATTTGAAACATTAACGTTAATGTGGGAAAATACTTACGGGGGAAAATTTAGTTTATCAATAGTTCTTTTGGGCCAGAATGGGTTATAATTTACTTCCTCGAATAATTTCATTGGCACCTCTCTTCGCGAGTCGCATCTGCTGCAAATCGAAACCGTTTAAAACAGTTATTTTTCTGTATCGTTGCGTTTCACAATCAAAACGGCAACTTTACCGCACTGGTGTGACGTCAAAGCAAGACATGTGAAGTTCGCTCCTTGACGGTGGCAACATTTATCACACGTCACACATCTCTTCCTTAAAGTCGAAACTGACAATATCGAATTTGCGGAACTTTCTAATGGCGATACTTTAATTGCCGCATAGTTATTTGCGTAACTAGTGCGGAAACTTATGCCTTACCGCGCGCAACCGCAGTTGGCAGTCGAGTTAGCACGCAACTGTTACGAGGGTACACGTGTTCATTTTTTTACCTTCTTTAAGTTGATTTCAGCGCACGTGTGACAAAATTCTTCGTGCGCGCAGGTAAATGTCAAACGTGCGCCGAAGTTTTGACACTGACACATGCTGTTTATATATTTGCGGATCGGCAAAACTTTTTTGCCGTGTCCGTGTGGTGAAGGGTTGCTGTCGGCTCGCCAATGTGTGCGGTAAAGCCACATTACCGTAGGGAAATATTGTTCCGTCGAAACTGTGAGAACTTGCATCAACGAAATTAACAATTTGAAATATCTGAGGTATAGCTCGAATGGTTCCTGCCGGAATTTGTCAAGCGCATCAACCTTCACAAGGCTGCATTCAGTAAATCTTTGTTTTAAATTTTATGAGACTATGAACATTCTGTTCAGCGAAAAAACAGTATAAAATACACCCGTCCATTGTAAAACTCGTCGCTTCAATCCTCGTTCGGCAAACTCGAATTGGCGCGGCAATGTGGAAAGTGATACTTTGCCGCACGCCAGACCGAAAGAATGATCATTAAAATAGTAAATGGCAAATCCACGCCCTACTTTTACGATTCATCGGCTACTATGAGTTTTTTTACGGACAACGCGTTACATAATAGGGGCTAGAATTTCTTTATTACACACCTAGAATAGCATCCTTCTAGCTCTAATTTTGGTAAATTTTAAAGGCGAATCATTGCTTTTCCAAGATTAATAGTATTGTTACGGCTGTTGTGCGGCCACCACAGGTAAAAGACAGGCACAAAAAAGGGTTTATGGAGGCCGTTCGACCTAGTGATTTATTGCTTCCTTTTATGAATGGCAAATGTTCTGGTATGTTCGTTTTTGTTCATATTTGCATGTTTGTAGGAAAATTGTGGAATATCGTAGTCACAAGATCTTTGACTACACAAAGAGACTGCTGCTAAGAGTAAGTTAGCTTAAGACTAGCATAGCTATAAGAGTAAAACGATTGTAATAAGTAATATTAAAACGTTCGAAAAAAAGAGGTTTACTGTTTAAAACTTCAAAATCCGATACGGAATGTTTGTTTATTTTGCCTCCTTGTTGCGAATGCTGTTTGGACATCGTGGGAAATAAGCTGATGTTCTTGTCTTTGCGCATGCGACTTAAGAAAAAAAGGAAAGTTTACGGATATGAAGGATCATTCGATATTATTTTCGAATTAGTAACAATGCAATATTCTAACAGTCGTAAAAAAAAATTATAACTCGTAGCACATTGATACTCATCGTACCTTGAATATAATAATTAATGATATGGAGTCTTGAAAATTCTGACTTGAGGAACCTTCATTTTGAGGTATCTTCAAAACTGTCAAAATACGAATCAGTGAACTTATATCTCAAAAACTAACGCAGAGGCTTGTAAGCTGCTTAATTTCAGTTGATTAATTTAAGGTATTCCTTAAGGCAATTGATCCATGGTTTCCAACAAGTTGGTACCTCCTTCCAACTTGTGAAGTGAATTTTTAGGTAAATTTTGATATTTTTAAAGTACCGATTTTTTGTCTAAGCGATCGATCTTCGATGACTCATTTAAGCTCCTGTAGCTTAAGAAATGTATTTTTTTTTATTACATATTATGAAATTTCAGAAATTTGTTCAATAATAGCGTCAGTAATGGGAGATATTTCTGAAACGTTTACGTATCACCGGAAATTTAATATTGTCTCTATGAAATTTCATTAGCGGCCCTGCGGCTTTAACGCCTCAGTAACAGTAACGGAAAAAATGGTCTGCAGCTGCCCCAACACAGTATTTCTTATACGGGATGTTACTTAAGTATGTGGCCGAGCTTCAAGGGTCGATTTTTTTAGTGATTCTAAGAAGTAAAGTTTATACAAATGTAGTTCCGGTAATGCTGCATTTTCAAGATACTAGGTGTTCATTTTTTTAAAACGTTTTTTCTTATATGTAACTCGTTACATATTAGAAAACTTCTAAATAATAAGAAAACGTAAATTTATACGACGTTGAAATTTGGCGACAGTTTTTAATGTGGCATAAAGGAACCTTTTAAGCTTGAAATTGTTTGCCTCCTTTGCTAGTGGCGTGCACATGGATAAAACTGGAAGCTTAAGAACCGTGAAATAAAAAAAAATTGATTATAATTACACTTAAACAAATGATAAGCCATTTTTTAGTAAAAAAAAACATTTAACAAAAAGCAACACGAAACTTACAATAGTTTCTGTAAGTGTCTTTCAACTTCGATTCAAGCATCACCTCGTCTTAACATCGATTTCCGCACACGCTGAAATGTTTCCGGCGTATATCTTATCTGATTACATGAATCTCGTATCCGTTGAATTAATTCTCCTTCAGTGTTGACTGGAGTTCTCGAAACGAAGGACTTTACATAGCTCTAAAGGAAAAAAATCTAACGGACTTAAATCCGGTGACCTGGGAGGCCACGACGGTGCTCGATGAGAAAAAAATATAAACGTTTTAAAGAACTCTGTGGTGAATAGACAACGATAATAATCATAAATAACACTGTCGCATTTTAACAAAATCGGCTAGAGGATTCTTAAAATTTTTAGGGAACAACCATTCTTAAAGAGAAGCTTGACATTCTGTATCTCGAAAACGAAGCATTACTGGATATATGCTTACATCAATTTTTCGTCTCGGAACATAAAAACGAGAAAAAAATTGGGGGTAAAAATGAGAGTTACGGATACGAAAAATAGAAAGTAATTCGTACCCTCGTGCCTTTCACTTAAAGCTACCTGACCAAAACAGGTATATCTGCTATGATCTAGCCTAATTGCTATGCTTACCTTGTGCCATTAAACCTAAACCTATCATTTTCCACCCTTATCTGACAATAAACATGCAGTGCACCCGAACACGAAATTTGACACGAAATTTCACTGAACGTTTTTTCATCACAAAACGAGAATTAATAGTTCTTTTATTCTCCACGACGCGGATATACATACACATGTAAATTATAAAATAAAAGGTACAAAAATGTGAAATATGAAACGGGCTTGTAATAAATCATTTATATGTCGGTGGCCACTTTTGTCGGTTAAAGCCAATGATAACGTTACCAACACGTCATTTTATTGTTCTGTTAAAACGGGAATTTTATATTGCGAGCTCCCGGTTTTAATTCATTTAAAAACCGATTCGGATCTGATTTGATGTTCTCTTTGTTGTTTTTTTTTTCGCTCTATGAATATTTCTGCAAACGCTATATGAAATTTTAACAAATTAAACTGCAATATCTCCCGAATGCCGGCAACAACATCATCAAATTAATTAAGCACTACGGCCTGAAAAGCTTTTACTAGGAAAGAAACCTTTTTAAAGTAAGGCTGAAAGGAAATCTGCTTTACGGCCTTCAAATCCCTTTTTAGCAATCCGAGCTAAGAAAGTAGTAATGCTGCCAATTCTAATTAATGAAAACGAATTTTTCTCGAAACAATAAACCTAATTGGGCAAATATTATCTGAAAGACACACATTCGCCGAGCGCAAAATCTATTATGAACGATCAGTTCATTCGAGATTCTTCATGCAAACTCTGTGATTAGATCAAATTTAATTGAGCACTCTATTCGTCTACAGAAACTTTGAAACTGGATTACCCCTTAGATAGATTTATATGGAAACTGCTAATATGTGTGTTGGTTCTTATCACGTCGTCGAGGACGTTTTCTTCATAGACACAAGTTCAATTTAAAATTTACCTAAAGTCGTGAGATTGACTATTTGAACCACTTCATGGCAACTCTCCTTGACTTCGATGTATGTTATTTCGCACTTGTAGATGGCCTCATCTTCTGTGTGGACGTCTTCGATGCGAAGGAGGGCTTGTCCGGATTCAGTGGGGTATTCCACTTTCATCCTGAAGCAAAAGTCACGTAGTTAATGAAAAATTATAACAGTGCCGGATCTAGGGGCGGCACACCAAATCGTGCGGGCTGGGATTTACTTGCGCTGCCTTATATGCGGTAATGAAATTTTCCAAATCATCAGAGTATTTTACACCGTTTCCTTTTAGACGATTCAGAATTGTGTTCAGTGCGCACCTACTCATAGTTTCGGTAACTCCGAGATCATTAAGAAATTGCACTTCACCCAGAATATGCTAAATCATTGGCGTATGGCAGCTTTTTAAGATCCGCAATTTTCAGGGGTAACATGTTAAGTGTGCCGAAAATTGCACATAATTTTCGAGAATTATGCAAGTAAATGAAGAAAAAAAAACGAGCACGAGTGCCCTTTTCGGGTCAATTTGTACGAGTGCAAGGCTGTCAAAATATTTAGGTGCATTTCCGTTGAATGAATCGTATTTAAAATGAGAATATCATGGATCGCGTCCTAGAAAAACACGTCCGCAGGATTGAAATATTTCAATTTGTCACAATATTACTAGGGCGAACAGGGAAATTATCGCGATAATTGCACTTGTGCAAATTACAGCTGTAATTCCCCAGTGATTGGTTCGGCGTAACAAAGAGAAATCAGTATTGCATTGTTGAAATATCAAATTTCACAGATGAATGACATTCTCCCAATTAATATATCTTCCAGTTCAAAATAGCCATTTCTACACCTCTGCTTTTACTGTATAAAAATCCGTGCATTCCAAGTTACAAAAACGTACCGCAATGTTTTTAAATCCGGAAATTTTCGAACATTATCTCCACGTTCCCAACTGCGTTTCCCGCTTGAAAATAGCGACCGGTACGCCTCTGTTTTTATTAAATTCATATGTTAATTTTTTAAATTGCAGAGAACCTTAATCCCATAATCCTATAATCACTGGCGTATCACAGCCATTGAAGGAGACTAGCAATCCAGCGGCTTTTGAGACTTGCGGTTAAATGCAGTAATAAAAAAGGGCTTCCTAAAAAAGGCCAACACCATAATAAAATTATGCTGCGTTTATTGCCAAGCAGGACACTCTTAATGCGGCATATTTAATTTCTACAAAACCCAGGGGCGTGCCAGATCTGGGAAAAATTCCATTCGTTTCAGATTTTTAAAAATCTCGTGCAATGCCGCTGAGACCGCCACAGAGAGACTTATTGAAGGTTTGATTTTTCCACTAGATTTTTATGCCTTTTGATTTTGTGGAATCCAGTATCGTGCAAGAGTGGCTTGATAACTTTAATCGATGAAACCATAGTGCGTTCAAAATTCATTGTCGCACTCATCATTAGGCTTATGAAATTGCAAAGAACCTTGTCTTGCAAGCAGTGGCGGATTTAGAGTCGCGCCGAGACGGCCCGACAGACCCACCACTGAATTATACTAGGCACAATAATTGGAATGGTTTTGTTTCTAGGTTAAAAGCTCTTATTTTTTTTGCCCTTGTTCACATGTGTGAGTCAAATGGGGCAATTTGCCATTATAGTCTCATAAATGATCGGCCGGCCCTCGTAAATCGTTAAATACCAGTCATTCTAGGGTGGACATTAGTTTTATAGAGTAAACAAGGCCAAGGACCATGGGGGGAAATATGTTAGGGGACTCACCAAAAACTAGGATTTAAGTGGCGTTTTCAGGTATTGATGAAAATTTTCTTCCTGAAGAATATGCACTGCCAACATTCTTTTGTCGTTTCAAATTTATTTCGTTATCATATGTGTAAATTGCTTTTCTTTGTGTATAGCAGCGCCAAGGAGGCGCGAGTAGTTCAATCAGCCCTGCAATTTCCTTTCGTCGTCCTTTCTTGTCCGTTGACAATGCTTTCGCGGAGGCACTTTCTATCTTCTTAAATGCGTTTAGAGGGAGAGTGAAGTGCTTTATGGTAAACGGCTTTTTGAATGCAGAAGCTATATGAAATTCAATAAGCCGGATGAGCATGGAATGGAATTATTCTTACAAATAAAGCTAATCGTCACAATTTCCGAGTATCTTCAGCGGACTAATTACATTCATGAAATACATCATTTATTCGGCTCTTTTAGCAATATCCTTTGGAGCGTTGCTCGTCGATCCTGATTTCTCCTTTGTCGCCACTTTCAGGAAAAAATTGAAACATTCCAACCTTTCCCATATCGGTGAATAAATCGTCGAGAACAAGGAAAAACTGGTCGAAATTCGAGCGTAGCAGGCAAAATGTTGGGTCACTGTAGAAGCAATATTGGTCTTCATATATAAAGAAACGCAGACGTTTGACACGGGATCACTTTTTGCCGACTGGATTATACATTACAGCTGGCAAGGGAGGCGCTTTGTTGAAAAATATTGCTCGTCGAATTTTACCTTTGCACGAGGGTAGGCCGAGAAGTGTCCGACTTAACACTTAAAGAAAACAAAAATTGAAAAATAATGCATTATTTTTCAACATAGTCTTCGTTAAGATTGACGCTCTTCCTGGCGATGTTCCATGGCACCCGTACCCTGTTTGTGGTAGTGAGAATCTTTTAACGGGCCAAAAAAGACATAAACCGCGTACTCCACCTCTTCATTATTAGCAAACCTCTTTCCACCGAGCAATTTTTCCAAGTTTGGAAACAGAAAATAATCAGAGGGGGTTAAACCTGGCGAATAGGGTGGACGAGGGAAAAGTTCGAAACCGAGTTGACAGTTTTTAACGATGAACCAGATCACCTTGGAATGGAATCTAACTCCGCTTTGATGTTTGACGGATTAAAACTTTTCAATGGAAAGTACCGAATTACTTATCAATGACCAATTTTTCTACGTTCAGAAAACCTCAAAAAGCGCTCATTGAAAACATCTAAAAAACAAACACAAATCAACGTAAAGTTAGGTCTTCGTAGCATACGTAAATTTTTAACAAAAAAATCGTTATCCGTATTTGACGTCGGGTACTTCTGCGACCCTCCACGTACGACTGAATTTTGACGAACCTTGACCTAGTATCTGTCCAAGTTTTTTCTAAAATTTCTCGTCTGTCCCAGCTTCGTTAAATTCCCTCAAGTTTGCAACTCTATAAAGACATTATGTAGCATAAAGCAGCTGACAAGCCAAACTAGACGTTTATGTGCGGAAGTTGGTGCCGAATGAGCTGTAAACTATTACAAGTCCGATAAATAGCTGCGGTCCCACGTCCAGAAGACCCTTAATAGGACCTTGGAGTAGTTATGCCGTATAAGTTATCCGCGGTCCGGGCAGGCCGGACACTTCGGAGACCGTGCGGTTCATAAATACAAACTTTGCTCGAATTTAATTTGCATTCCAAACCCCCTAAACAAGCACATAACGGTCTGAGGATTACCCGTGTAATAATGCTTCAAATTTGAAGCTTTTTCAGAACAATAGGGCGCAATGGGGGGTGAGATTGATTTACCTTGCAAGTTAATTAGGCACTTACAATGTAACGGAAATGGAAATGTTAATTACATGATAATATTATTTGTGCATTAACGTGTAGCGCGTGTTTTAGAACCCTCGTAGAACTGCAACTGGTACCTTCAAGGTAAAATCTACCGTTCAGGTGTTTTCAAAGATACCACCGTGAATTTTGCATACAGTGCATCGATTTGAAAACGAACCACCCTCGAGTTATCGAAAATACGTAAATATTCAAAAACACGTCGATTTTATATTCAAGAGGGATATTCTTTAAGTCCCCCTAGCAGGGGCGGAAACAGCCACTTAAACTTTTAAATAGGAAGGGGGGTTGAGTTGTACTTAATTTAAAAGGTCTTTCAATTAGCTTTCCAAATATATCTGTTTTTTTTTTCATTGAGAGGTATTCGAAAAATCGTGTGCGAACTCTGAACAAGCTTAGGTTACCAACGGTATCATAGAAAAATTGTTGATTAATACTTTAAGTATTTAAAATGTGGCCCGTTGCTTTTCAAGTAATAAGAAAGTCTGTTTACAAATTCTCTAAGGTTCATAAACATGCCCACATGAATTTCTCTACTCGTAGCTGTGATTCTTCTTTTCAATTCATCCACATGTTGAGGCTGGATTTTATAAATAGATGTTTATTTTGGTTTTTATTTGTTTATCAGGTCTACCGGAATGAAATGAGCGCTATTTCGTGAAAATAAAACACCAATTTTAACAAGGAAAGAAAAAAAATGATTCAAAATATTGACCAGTGCTTTCTACACATTTTGACCACTTTTCTGGCAATTTATGGATACCACGCCAATAGAAATGTGCCTCTTTGGCATCAAACCAATTAGACACCCAATTTTCTACTTCTTCGTAAGAATCGAAGTGCTGCTCAGCCAATGCGTGTCCCATCGATGAAAACAAATGGTAGTCCGAAGGAGCCAAGTCTGGTGAATACGGCGGATGGGGTAGCAACTCCCAGCCAAGTGTTTTGGTGGCATCCTGAACCGGTGTTGCTTTGTGTGCAGGTGCGTTGTCATGGAGCAAAATTACCTTCCCGTGTCTTCTGGCCCATTCTGATCGTTTTTCGATCAATGCATTGTTTAAATTAATAAATTGTTGTCGGTAGCGAACAGTATGAACGGTTTCACCAGGTTTTGAAAGCTCGTGGTGCACCACACCTTTCTGATCCCACCAAACACACAGCATTGCCTTCTTGCCGAATCAATCAGGTTTTGCAGTCAATGTTGATGGTTGTCCCGAATCAATCCATGATTTTTCCGTTTAGGATTTTGAAAATAAATCCATTTTTCATCTCCAGTAACAATTCGATGCAAAACTGATTTTCTTTCGTGCCTTTGAAGCTAAATTTCACAGGTGTTTTTTCTGTTCTCCATCTGTCTTTCATTCAATTCATGCGGCACCCATTTTCCACACTTTCGGATCTTTCCCATAGCTTTTAATCGATCAGAAATTGTTCGTTGTGCAGCATTTAACATTTCTTTCATTTGCTTTTGACTTAAAGTGTCATCTTCATCCAATATTGATTGCAGTTCGGCGTCTTCGAACTTTTTTGGTGGTCTGCCAGGTTCTTCATTTTGCACATCGAAATTTTTATTTCTGAATCGTCGAAATCATCTTTTGCACGTTGCTTCTGATAAAGCATAATCACCATATGCTTCGACAAGCATTCGATACGACTCTGCAGCGCTTTTCTTCAAATGAAAGCAAAAAATTAATGCTTTCCGCAGATCATGATTTTGTAGTACAAAATTCGGCATTTTTGGCAGAATGAAATAATATATTGTTATTTGTTCAAGGACTTGATTTGTGCTAAATATGTTTGTCAGTTTGCATACCAACCAAGCAAATTAAAAAAAAGTTTGTTTACAACAAATGCCCTATATCGAGACACTTATATCCTGACGCTCACTTCATACCGGTATACCTGGTATTCGTATTTGTCAATGCATTTATTTCAATATTTTAATTGTAGAAAAAATTGTCAAAATAAAATTGCCCGATTGTAAACGGATAAAGCAACTATTGAGTTTTTTGTCATATTATTATTTATTATAGAAAATGTATGTTCCCGAGTTAAAGGTTCTGTGTCTATAAGGTTATTCACAAAAATGGTATTCCGCTTCAACAAATAACCGAATTCTATTTCATTTATGGAGAATGTGTAAGACGCGCAAGAAGAACAGCTAAGATTGTTAAAGGGAAAAATCTCCATAATAATTCCAAACATAAATACGTGTCGGAATTAGTTGGTAAGTTTGCTGAAATTGGTTCCTTTGTCAACAGGAAAAGCAGGTCAAATTGAAGTTTTAAGCTCTTTCTTTGCTGAACAGGCCAGCCCCGTTGATGCTATGGCGCACCAAGTGGGAATACCTCACAAAACAGCAAGGACCACACTAAAGTCGAATAAATTCCATTCATAGAAAATGCAAATTTTTCAACGACTTTTTAACAACAATTTTGACAGACGAACTCTATTTTCTGGAACAATGACAAAATTTACAAATGAAAACCGAAGTATTTTACCGAATATTTTGCTTTAGTAATGAGTGTATGTTGTCCCTTAACGGATATGGTAACAAACACAATGGCCGATACTGGATCCATGAAAAACAAAGATTGTTTAGAGAAGATAATACGCAGTATCCGTAAAAAGTAAACGTGTGGGCTAGCATTCTTCGGAACGCCCTTATTGGTCCTTTATTCGTAAAGGACAACGTAACTGATGAGCTCTACTTAAATCTACAAGAAGAGATAATAGACCCATTAATAACAACGAATTTAAAAAATCTAGTTGATGTGGCGTTTTACGGGAAGATCTTCTTCATTTTCAACTCGATAGAGCTCCACCATACGATTTTCTTCTTGTCAGGCAGTGGTCGGACGATGGGTTTTCTGACAAATGGATTACTCGAAGAGAACCAATTGAGTGGCCACTGCGCTCGCCCGATTTAACACATGTGAATTTTTTTCTCTGGGGGCATCTTAAATCTATCGCGAGTAGAACTTTTCGAGAATGTCGTTGAAAAGTGGCGTTTCAAAACAGACTTTATTGCTGCTTAGAAGGTAATGGACAGAAATTTGAACACATAAGACATTAATAAACATTAAAAAAAAAATACAATTGATATATAAACCTGTTTATGGTTTGCACATGGTTTTTCAAAAGCCTCTTTATAAAACGAAAATACAGATACATTCGAAAAGGTAATCGAAGCAGCTTTCAAATGAGGTATAACTCAACCCCGCCTCCCATTTAAGATTTTAGCGGTTATTTCCACCCCCGTTAGAGGGTGCATCCAATTTAATAAAAAACCTACTTAAAGAATGTTCCCGTTGAAGGCGAAATTGACTTGTTCTTGCACAATCACATATTTTCTTTGAGGACACGATTATCGAGGGCTGTTCGGTTTCAAGTTGACGCACTCCATGTTACAGCAAAGGGTGATGTGGAATGGTGAGCCAAGAGGTGAGTTTCTCGAGGATAAATAAAGCAGTTTTTATCGATCAAGTGATGTAGTGATTCCCGTTTTGAGATGCGCAGTATCAAGTGCGGCAGCTGCAAGGTGACGCAAATATTCCTATAAGATTTTACTCTTCAGAAACTTCTGTCGAAATTAATTTGCATTCCGGGCCCCCTAAACAAGCACATTACAGCCCGAGGAGTACTCGTGTAATAACGTTTCGAATTTCTAGCTTTTTCAGAACAATATTGCGTAATTGGGAAGACATTGATTTGCCTTGCAGACTAATTGCGATGCTAATCAGAGGTTAATAAATTTTTTTCCATTAACGCGAAGCGGCTGTTTCGGAGCCCGATCAGCACCACCGTTGGTGTTTCGAAAGTGAAAGTTAGCGCCGTTGGGGCCACTTTCAAAGGCGAGGCGGGGGATTCCGAGTTCGCTGGTGTCGTGTAACCTTCAACTCGTACGTGAGCTTTTTGAATATGACTAACGGGAATTTGACTGGGTCAGAAATTGGGGTGATTCGTATCCTGAGACAAATGGCGGGAGTGCGGCGGCTGCAGTTAAGCCAAATATTAATTCGAGATTTTATTCTGCAGCACCTCCTCTCCAAAATTTATCCCATTTATTTCGCCATCACCTATTTGAAAGGTGAGCGTTTGTGTCGAAGGCCGTATATCCGATGCGGCACACACAACATAAATCTTATTCAAAGCCCTGGCCGATATATATATAGATATATGTATTTATATATATATATATATACATATGTATGATATATATATATATGTATATATATATACGAGTAGGAATTCCTCAAAAGCTGAGGGCGTTTTCTCTTCCTCTTCCTCCTGCAACGAACGCGAATTTCTGAACCAGCAGGTCGCAGGTGCCTGCTCTTCCGGAAAATGAACCGCTGTGCCGAGATTACTCGCATGACTGGACCTCCATCTTATGTAAAATAAACAGGGTTTATTTGACCGTGTAGGGTCGCTGGGATCTTTTTATTTGAGCCCTTTTGCAGCATAAATTAGGTTTTTTTTTTAACGCAGAAAGAAGTGTGCTCCCCCGGCCTTTGCCGGGCATTAATCTCTGGACTTTGACTTGGCTAAAGTAGGAGCTTCCTGGTCGTTTTTCTGATAATCAAGCGTCCGAATTGAAACACATGATTGAAATTATTGGCGTATGCATAAAGAGGCGCAATAATTAATTAGGGAATCAGATCTGCGTTGATGTGGGTGCGTTCATTAGGGAAATAGCTAAAATTCCAGCGCAGGATCAAAGCCCTTTAGGCCCGACAAAGCTTTGCCAATAAGGTGTGATTGCATTGCCTATGGGACATGACATTAAATTGTGGAGCTGCAATAAAAATTATCTTCGGGAAAAATGAGAAATCAAACAGCGATTCGCAGATACTAAAACTCGGAAAACACAAGCCGTAAAAAATCCATAAAGAAAGGTATTAAATTTTTATTGTCTGCTGCAGCGAGAATAATTTATCGTTCGAACGTTATTGTCTAGAACGATTTTACGGCCCGCTTCAATCCGGGATCCTCTTCCAAATAATATGTCCTAATGAGTTTCAGTTATTTTTTACGACCTCCGTGCCGTCTGAATGCCGCGTTCATTGAAATTCATGAAAGGGCCTTTTTGAAACAAAGTCGAATTCTATATTTCAGAAAAAACGTGTCGAGCCACATGCCCGATTCTGAGGCTAGATAAATCCTTTTTCCAATTAAGGGCCTCGAGGATCCAGTTAAATCTGGACCGAATTTAAAATGCATTTTGATTGCGTGGCAGTAGTGAAAGAATGAGTCCCAGAACAGGGCTTAAGCTATTACGTACTATTTTAGTCCCTCAGACACCGATCGCCAATTTACTGCTTCCAGGACCTCCAATCAGGGATTTAAGAGAGATGGCCTCAAATGAGGGCTTTAGGATCAGCCCAGCCAACGGATTCAACTGACAAATGGCACTTCAAAATTTCGCAGTTTATCTGAAATTTCCCAAAAGGCTACCTATGCCGGCTCCATGATTTGCGCTTAGCACATTAAAAATTCGATCATCGATACCTTAGAAACTGTGAAAAACGACTTTTCCGGTTTTTACGGCCCACAGGTAGTAAATTAGATTTTTTGGAGAATGGAGTATCCTGTTTATATTAATTATCAAGAGCGGAGATTGATGATGAATTCACCCGGCTTAAAGGCCCTAAAATTATGTTGCTGGTTGGTCCGGTGTAAGGGTTAAGAAATGCGCATGATCCCTCCCATAGGGCAATTTGCTTTGTTTGTGTTACGCCTATGTGTGCATTTCTTGGTAATATACCCGGCTAGATTTTGCTAACAATTATCCTCAAAAGGGGGTTGGCCTATATAATAAAGCTTTCACCCCTTTTTCTGTAAGGCCTAGGGTTTAAGTACATCCACGTTTCGATAAATCGGTATAACTGCAACACTCCGATGGAAGATCAATCTTGCTTATTTCTTTAAGTGTTACGGTTTAAAAATATCGATAGAAAATTAGCCGATAAGTGCCTCTTCGCTGTAGTACGCTTATGTGTGCTAGCCCTCAGTTTTAGTACTTGAGAAGTTTGCAAGACTTGCAAACTCTCTCTTGATCGAATTGTCGCGTTAATGTGCACTTCATCGAACAAGTTAATTTTTGCAGGCCTGATTAAGGTACATTGTCCAGTGGGGCTCTAAATTGTACCCCGCCCCCTTTTAAATTTTTAACAAAAATTGTTTAGGAAATAGGACAAAATATACTTTCTTTGGACAGTTGTGTAGGTCTCTTACGTCACCGGTGGGACAAAACGGTAGATTTTTTAAAATTGAAACATAGGTCAAGTAATACCTAAAATTAAAGGTATTCGATAATTCAAAACCACATTCAGTGGTGTAATACGATTTAATATCTATCGATTAATTTTTTTGAAAAGGAGCAATAATTAGAAAAAATTGCATGTAAAAAATGCAATACAAATTCTGTTTCATAATACATAAACAATTTTAAAAAAGTTTCTTGGTAAAAAATTAATTCAATTAAATGGTCGAAATGAGCACCATTTTGCTCCTGACAAAAAAAATACCCGTCAACAAATTCCTGCCATGAATTCACGAAGTTTTGTGAGTTAATTATGTAGATATGCAAACTTCTGTGATTCGACGTTGTTATTGCAGTAAAGAACTACTTTAAAATGATCAGACTTGCAACTGCTCACAAACAATTATGAGGAAAAATGATGTGGCTTACATGGTTAAGAACGGTTTTATGTTGTGGTCCTCATGGGCCCCACTTGGCCATCGCGCCAGGCGCCTTTGTACAGGATAATACAATGGGATAAGATGGGATGAAATACCATTGACCACAGGATAACATAAATGGTCCCATGACGATACAAATGGTGACATAACTCCTAACATTTTATCAAAATAACTGAGGACTGATTTATATTGCATTTTCACAATATTTATTTTTCCTATTTGTAGCTCTTTTTTTCAAAATTATTAAACCCATTTTAAATTGCATTACACTATTAAACGTAATTTTAAAATAACTTTAATTTGAGGGGTCACTTGACTCACGTTTCAATTTAGAAAAATCGATTATTTTACCCTATCGGTAACGTAGGCAACATTTGAACAAATAAACACAAAACAAAAAGTATTTTTGGTCCTATTTAATGTTCTTTTTAAATAAAAAAATGGTAATATTTTGTTAGGAAAGTTGTTGGGCAACTATTAAGAACCACACAGTATACAATTCCTTAGACGATATAGTCCTGGGAGGGGGGGGGGGGGTACGCTTTTAATGCTGCCAATTTGGCACATTCCATCGTAGTTTAACCTTAGAAATTGAACAAGTATACTAAGCCGAAGTACCACACGCCAGTAATAGTAAAAAATGTCCCTTATCAGAGAAATCTAATGGTGGTTTTCTGCCAATTAGGAAAACAGAAATGCAACAAAAACTAGTGTGGAAAACAACTAAAACTTTTTACAAATTTCTTCCACATTCAAGTTTTTGACCAGTGTTTCTGTGGTGTTTCCATGTCCAGAAGTAGCAACATCAAAAGGTTTTAAAACTGAGCCGCTATAATGAGAACAATGTGGGCATAAATAGATCCAGCCTTCAATTTAGCCAGTTTGGTTCTGTGCATGATTACCGTACCATTACTGATACAAGAAATGGTACATTTATTAAAGACAAATACTTTTTTTCCAAGATCGCAGTGGAAGGCGACCAAAAGCGAAGGCCAGAAAGTCTTTTTCTTCAGACATGTCATGTGTTCGCAACAAAACTCTCAAGCTCTGTTGACTTGCTAATGGAAACGGACTGCAGAGAAATTTTTACCTCAAACAAACTGTTATCCACTTGGTGGAAAGAAGTGTTTGAGGTTTGTTTCTGTTTTGTTCGACCCTTTGGGTTTTTCAGTTTAACAACAAAGCACAAATTCGTCCAGTGCTTTTGGTAGAGAGACGCCACAGGACTAAGATGCAAATAATGGCAATTAATGTTAAATTAACCGATAAAGAAAAACTAATTAACTAGATATTGAAAATGACTCCTACTATTAATTTTTAGTTCACTAGTAGTTACTTAGAGTTTATCATTCTTATTTGATAAGTACTTTTTTCTTCTTTTATTAAGAGAATGTCGCTTTAAGCTAATTTCGTTTGCGTAATTCGGAATGGCTATTTCACCATGATGGTATAATATCTCTCTTACATTACGGGAAACTATCATTGGTGAAGATGGCCGAGATTTTGGTCGTGAAGTCTTCTGGAAACTGAAAGTCTTCGTACCAAATCTCAAAACTCACTCAACGACTGCATATTTCGACTAACTTCCACTCAATAAGCTCTCATTCAAATGATTTGTCATCATATAGTGATTAGTGAACTCATGGAGTCGCCAAAGACTTTATTAACTGACATGACTTTACACAGTTTTACCCATTTTCCTAATCTACATATTATTATCAGTGGTTTCCTTAGGGTTCGAAATGAACTTGTTTCATACAAAATATCATACAATGAAAAGCTTCATTCGCAGTGTGGAGGAAATTCCCAGTTAGGTAATCAACTCTATGTTAATAGGCAAACTGGCGATAAATAATATTTAGTTCGGTATTAAGTGCATAATTTAAGATTTCACGAGACGAATCAGTTTATGCCGAGCGAGCTTGCGAGAGAGTGCACAAATGGATGAGTCGATTAAAACCTCATTACATACGCGTTACACACAACGTTTTATGTCCGATTTCATGTTAATTAGCTAAAAATTTAAATTTTAGGTCAAAATTAAAATACCTCCGAAATGCCTCGTTAATGGATGTTAATGAATGCTAATGAATCACTTGTTAAGAGATTTATGGGGCCAATATTCAGTCTTTGTCACAATTTATTTAACTTTGAAAAAAACCCATCCAGACTTTTTTTACATTTACTAAATTTTTAATTACAAATTTGAAGTTTTCCAGAATTTTAATAGCACCCCCAGTATAGCCAGAAAGAATTATGCGAATATATCCGAAGCCACATACGAATATAATCCCAGAAGTACCTGACCTCACACATAGATGGCGATTTTTTGGTAAAAATTTGCATACGATACACATACTACAAGGACCTAACCTTTAAAAGTTTATATTGAAAGAGTTATGTAAATTTGTATTAGTGTTGGAGCCATTTTTAGAGGTTTTGTGAACGTCCGAAAAAAAGGTCATCATTACGTGATTCGATATTTTCATTCGAAAGGTCTTGGTCTGTCCAACATCAAAACGGAAGGGTTAACCTCCACTTTGGCGAAATCTGGTCCTTCGCTGGCAACTGCAACAATATTGGGTGGCAGAGTTTAAACGCGGTGATGCGAGTTGTCAAGACGAACTCCACAGTGGATAACCCAACGACACTCCAGATTTGGCTATTTCAGATATTATGGTAAGAATCTACAAAATTGTGCTAGAAAACTTTCGGTTAAAATTGCACGATTTAGCAGACATGATAGGAATTGCAAACAGTACTCGACATCGCGTTTTGGCCGAAGAATTGGATGTAAGAAAGCTGTGGGCAAGATAGAAAAACGCAGTCCCTTGAGGATATTTGAAGGGATTGTTTGGCAAAGTTTCGCAGCAATAAGTGCACTGAATCGATACAATAATTTTTGCATCGATTCACGACTATGGAGAAAAGTTGGGCGCATCATTTCACACGTGAGACAAAAAGAACAGTCAAAATAGTGGATTCAAAGAGGAGAATCGACTCCAAAGAAGGCGAAAACCGTGCCATCTGCAGAAAATGGAATGGCGTCAGTTTCTTGAGAGGCACGCGGGATGATTTCTTTTGACTATCTCTCTAAAGGATAAACAATAAACGAACAATATTGTACGAATTTATTTATTGCAGCATTTGAACAAAGGAATGAGGAAAACGCGATCGTATCTGACGAAAAAAAAGTCTCGTTTTACCAAGACAACGAATCAAAATCGATCGACTTGGTTTTGAATTTTTCCCTCGCCCACTTTATTCGCCAGATTTAGCCCCCTCAGATTATTTTCCATTTCCACTTTCTACATTTGGAAAAAGGGCCCGGCGGAAAGAGATTTGCCAATAATGAAGAGGTGGAGCTCGGGGTTGATGCCTAGTTTGGAACATTCGAAGCTTCTTACTCCAAACAGAACTTTGCTGGTAAAAGTCTCAATCTCAAAGGATATATAAAGGAAGCGAAAGTAATTTAATATTTTCCAAAATTTCTTTTCTTAAGTGTTAGATCGGGTATTTCCGGAACTATCCTCGTAGGCCAAAAATGGTGCTTTTAGCATTTGGCTGAAAAGCCAACATTGGCAAAGTAACGTAGAAGTTACAGCCAGCTCAAGTTAGGCAAGTTTGCCTGCCCCACTTTCTCTGGCGCTTAGTTCAAATTAATTATATTTCAGTTCGCTTACTTAGGTAATTAGAATAAAGCAATTTATACACATAAAACCATATTTACTCTCATGAGTATCGACGAGCCTTCAAAGTTTGTTACCATCATCCCATCTAATTGGACAAATCCTTTCTATTTACCCTAACGAGCAAGTGTCGAAATCCCCAACTAACAACCCCAATCTTTTCGAACAGCAACAGCAACATCGCATCTCCAAGAGCCCTTGTTCTGTCCTATTCATCTACCTACCTGTGGGAAACGGATAGATTTGGCCTCGTTGTTAATGAGCTCTTGACTGTTTCTTATAGCCAATTCGCTGGCGGCTTAAAAATTTACGAACCCCCTTGTAATTGGATTGGTAATTACGTTTCTGGATAATTAACCGTATATTCTGAGCGCTGATGAAGCGCTGTGCGGGCGAAGTGGCCCTTAGGCCGTGGTATCGTTAGGTCATTATCTAATTTTGATATCAAGATTCAATGGGGGATTTGGTCGAACTTAAAACGCCTGCGAGTAGGAAGTTTAGCTATCAAATTTTCACTCCGCTTGCGCCAGGACCGAGGCGGAAATTAAGACTATTTATATTTTGTTAAATTCCATCTAAAGGAGGAGAAATTTTAAATTGATGATGAGGACTCGACCCGAATGAAAAGCTCATTAGACGCTCCAAGTCGTTGCTCCAATTGGAAATTTCATCCTTATTTAAAGAAATTGAATTTTCTAATTAGAGAGTCTTGTTTAATTTGAAATGCAGTTTAAACTTTTAATGCATAGGGGCAAGTTTATGATGCTTTTTTGCTGGCAAGAATTAAACTAACGAGGGAAGATTTTAATTGTCTCCCTATGATATTCAGCTGGCACCGATTTTCGAACACAAAGTAAATCCGGAAGAGATAGACAAGGAGGAGGGACGGACCTTTTTTTTTTTTTAATTCCTCGACATTCACCGAAAAATTTAAAGCCATTAAGGCGGTTGATTCGGAACGCCTGCGGCATTCATTCTGTGGACAACCGAAATTGAAAAAACTCATCACGCGAAGACGCGAACGCAGTTCTCGCCCTTTCAATAGCTTTGAACAATTACATAGATCTAAATATTGTCAAACAAATTAGCACGGGTCGCAATTAACAAAGTTCCGTTTCCATGGCAAAATCCATGTAATCCGGGCGTCAATCTTTATGCAGGGTGTAAGACGTGGCAATTCCGCCGTGAAACTCGCAAAACTCATTTAGAACTTATATTTCTGACAATTAAATATGCAAAATGCACGTTTCCAAGCGGAGCCAAGGAGTTTCCAGAGATATTATATTTCCAGGGTTCCGGCTGCCTTCCAACTGCCTAAATGTGCCATATAAACGAGGAGGCAGATGCAAGATGAAATGAAGCAACACCTTAAGTTTTCTTGCCAAAACCTTTTCGCCACAAAACAACGAATAATTAATTGGGGATATGGGGATATTTGAAATTTGCTGAACCTCGCATTATCGAATCAAACGCATAAGCATAACATTATTAACGTGTTTTGGGGAATGCGCCCTGTTTGTGCCATTGCGATATTGGAAACTAAACCTCTCAAATCTATATGAATGTATGATTCAAATTGAATTACGAATCCGTTCAAATTAAATAATAATGTTAATTTTGTTGCCATGACAATGATGATTAGAGATTGAATTGTTTTGCAACATGAAGAAAATAAATTGTGAATTTAACGGTAATTTCACGAATGAACCGGGGTTTTTCATATCCAGCGAAATAATTTGTTTCACGTGCAATAAATTTTTTACCACTACAGTGCACCGACTCATGCCGAAGTATCGATATAATTAAAGCGATGACATCTGTGAACTCTAACGAAGTCATTCCGAAAATGGCCCTATATCCAGCGGTTCAATTCTGGCAACTCGGATTATTCAGCGAAATTCTAACATTTTGGAGCTTTTAATACTCATCATTTTTGAAAAAAATTCTTTCACCATTCCACATCGGAAATTTGAGATCTCTTTTTTGGTCCCTTTGATTTATCATCTTCTGCAGGCATGAGCAGATTAATAGACGTTGCACGTTTCGTGTCAATATAATGCAATTTCGTTTCAGTTTCGCTGCATCCCAAAGGTAAAAAACTTGCTCGGTACGTCATAAATCAAAAAAGTTTTCCGATTATACGGCAATGGGTGTAGTTTTTGTTTCGAATGTGTCAGTCAGGACGAGAAGACATCTATCTCGAGTAACGCCAATCATTTTTCTATCGTTTACCCTGCGGAGTTGAAAAAATGCCGGCGATGCGAAATTTTGTGTGATTTATGTCATCGATAAATGTTGGATTTTGCTTTTTTCGTCACCTCCAGAAAGTCAGCCAGAAATTAGACATAGCGACATCATACAGGGTATTTATTACGTTCATATGAACATAGGTTCGTACCGGCTTTCTTTTCGAGATGGAAGGATGCAAAAAAGCCTTCCGAATCACCAGATTTGAATCCTTTGGATTATCTTCTGTCGGGTGATTTGAAGTCTCTAGCTCGTAAAACTCCAGTCCGGAACGAACGGGATCCATACAAAGACAAAATCAGGATTCGTAGCATTGGTTCGTACCGGTTTTGCTTTCGAGATGGAAGGATGCAAAAAAGCCTTCCCAATCACCAGATTTGAATCCTTTGGATTATCTTCTGTCGGGTGATTTAAAGTCATTAGTTCGCAAAAATTCAGTCCGGAATGAACGGGATGCACACACAGACAAAATCAGGATTCGTAGTATTGGTTCATACTGGCTTTGCTTTCGAGATGGAAGGATGCAAAAAAGCCTTCCAAATCACCTGATTTGAATCCTTTGGATTATCTTCTGTCGGGTGATTTGAAGTCACTACTTCGCAAAACTCCAGTCCGGAATGAATGGGGTGCATACACGGACAAAATCAGGATTCGTCGTTGAAGAACGGGGAGACGTACCACGAGGTGAGGTAAGTGGTTCGTATCCCACAGACCGGACATGGTCTGGAAATCACTGGTCTGTCAACGTTTTTAACGAGACGAATTTGTCTGTTAAGGCTGAAAGTATCAGACGGCGAATTTGGGGTTTTCTAGTTCTTCGACGTCTTCCTAAACCTCACCTCCTTTGAGACTGGCCTTTCTGGAAGTATGGCTGTTGAACTTCGGTTCAACCAGCCCCTCGGAAGCCTACCATTTAACGTCTTCGAATCTTGCTACGTTGATCGAAATTTTGTTGCCTTTTGTTTCGAGACATATTGGACGCATCAAAGAGCAGCTTGTAGAAGCACCACAGACGAAGAAATGATGTTCGGACCCAATAAGGCCGATTTTTCGTTACAATTTCTACGGTACAAAAAAAATAGCTAAAACTCCTCATAAGGGGAAAACCAATACGAGGATATAATGGGGAAACTGATCGTTTTTAGCATTCATATAAACGAATAGGCATAGCAAAAACGATTTAAACCGACCATTTTCACTGGGCGTTCTCTTTTCTATGTCAAGTAGTATAGATGAAATACTGGAAGTTTGGAATTGCTTTCTTAGCTGATCACTTAAAGAACGCCACTGCCGATAATAATTCATTAGACAACAAGGGAGCCGGGAATCAAAGTTTGGCTTACATAATGGCGACCTATTTAAGTTTGAATATTAATTGCCTATTTGAGTGGGTCTCGTAGAACAAAGTCAATGAGAGGACCCCATTAGCGCTGATGGCTTTAATATGAACTTTGCGATACCCATGAACCGCGAACGTTCCGCATAACGACATCATAAGTTGCTAACTAATCGAATGTGACTCGATGGGCGAGGCCAACTTAGCAGAGCAAATTATGAAGGAACGATGCCACTCAAAACTTGATCGTCTTGGAGGAATCCACTTCTACTAGCAGCATTAAGAGTTGTCGGAAAATTTCTAATTTTCCGGAATTCCGCTTTATTTCTGTTAATTTGCGGGCATAATGACTCGCCCACTAAAATTTACAGTTAACTAAGGCATCTGAAAATTCCTCGTCTCAATTGCTCACGCTAAATAACATGAGACGCTTAAGACTTTTAAAAAATACAAATTTCAATTCTGAATTCTCAATGAAGAAAAAAGACTTCCATCGACAAAAAGTGTTTTACCTCTGAATTCCGCTTCGTTAATTTTTTCCTGTCGATAGTATCACCACTAGAAATGAAAATCATTTAATGGAAAATCTGGATTGTTCGGAAATAGCAGAGATTCTGGACTTAAAATGAGGTCAATGCACTTTTTATCGGGAGCTTCGGAAATTGCTCAAAATTTTCAGCTTGGAGAGCAGCACAGCAGGTGTCCCAGGACGGACCTTGACATAGTATCGGGTGAGGAAAAATTCAAGTCCACATCATTTTGGTAGTTTCAGAGAAAAACTTATAGACCTTGAGGATATTGGTCTTACCTCTGTGAGGCAATGAGATGCAAAGAGGAAAATACCGTGCGGCTCCAAATTTTAACCATCCCTGCCTAAGTTTGAACAAATCCTCATTTCTTAAAAAATATTTTTCTTTATTTATTTTTATTTATCTTTTTACTATTTTTAATTTTTTTAGCCAACGACTGTTTGAGAGCACAAAATCCAAAACAAACCCATTTCCTATTGACAAACCGGCTTTTTCAATATTTACGTACAATTTAACTGAGTTTGTATTGCATTTTTTACTAAATTTACACCTGTTTTTCTCAAAAACTAATCGATAGATGTTCAATTGCAGACCGCCATTGAATGTAGTTTTGCGGCACATTTAATTTAAGGTGTCGCTTGAGCTACGTTTCGTTGGAAAAAAAATCGGCCATCTTGTGCTACCGGTGACGTAAGCAAAATTAAAAAAAAAGTTGAAAGGTAATATTTTCTGTTCTAATTGACGCTGCCTTTGAGTTAAAGAAATAATTTGTAAAAAAATCAAGAGGGAGGGGGGATTTAGAGTCGTACGGTATTCTTAAGTTAATTAATAGTAAAGGAGGGCGAGACGTAGGCCATATGGGTATCGGCTCGGCAAGCAGAGTGAGGGGCAGTAAAATATGATTTTAAAAAGGAAATTCACACAAACAGTGATTCATTACCGTCCCTGACGTACCATCCAGGCCGTCAAAAAACGGAAAAATCTGACCATTCTGGTACTTTTCCGCTCAACTTATTGATCTGAAAATATTTCGGTGCAACGCTCCAATATGTTTTAGGGGATTGTGTAGATGAAAACTTACAGCGAATTGGGAATGTTCTTTTCCCTCTGCCCCTCACATTTCATCGAAATTGAGATGTATGTAGACAGGTTTTAGGACGCCCTGTAGAATGATTTATTACCTGCTGCAGCACTGTGAGAACTTTTGATCGGAGTGGTATTAGTTGAAAAGACCAGATCTGCACTTGCAAAGTTGCTTCGGAACTTTGGAATTTCAAATATTGATATTTCAAATGAAAATATTTTACTAACGTTCCTCACGGTGGCTGGACGTTACCTCGAGAGACTTTCCAGAGGGAAAACGTCCAGAGAATTCTTGTAAGCGTTCGCAATAAAATTAGAATACATTTAGAGGAATTTCACGTCCATTAATATTCTGAATATTCTACTTCCGATTTTGATTCCGAATGTAAATTATTGCGGCAGGGCAAAAAAGAGAATATTTCGAGCATTTTAGCAATTCAATGTTTATTTGCATTTATAATAACTGTCTCAAACTGGAGAGAAATTTTCCATTTTCAAGTAAACGAGGGAATAAACTTGGCTATACTTGCCACGTTTAATTTCAGTTCATTAGATCTCAACAAAATTGCGAGCCATTTTTCTTTTTAAATTAGTCCAATGACACTTTTTATCTTGCAGATTGGACCTCACACAAGAAACAAAGACTTATACAGCCAGTTTTCCATTCCGCGTGCAAAAACTTTATATAAAACCACCTCAAGAGCACTTTTACAAAGATTAATCCGAGTTCGTGCGCCCCGAATGGCATCTTAAAATTCAATAAATCCATCATGTTGCCTGACTAAAGTTTGTTCTGTTTCCGGTCGAGTCTGGGAACGAAGAAATTCCTCATTTTAATTCAGGAGACCGATGTTTCACTACAAATGTATTTCTCGCTGAAGTTTTTCCTTGTCGACTGAATGGCTTTTAGCATGATGAATGCATTTATTACGCAAAGGCTTTCAGCATTAAAACGTACTCTCCTTCAGGAATTTTCCCTTTGTAAGAGTGCACATAAACTTTAATGAAATTTACCTGGTAGGCTGTCAGGCAGTGATCGATTTTGCAACTCTGGCAATATAATTATCCAAAATGTCAACTGCAATCGTGTTATTGAATACGAGGGCAGTTCTAGAAGTACCCGACCTGACATATATTATACACTGATTTTCAAAAAAAAACCGCAACACCAAGATGAACACATCGTACACGTTTGAAATTCTGGCATTACGTTGGGTAATAGACAAAAACGATCAAAATATCAAAAGAAAATTATTGTGAATGAGTGAAAAAATGTAATAATAATTTAATAATGGGTGGTATCTCCTCATAAATTAATACATTCCTGTAAGCGACGTGGCGTGCTTAAAATTAAAGCGTCAATATCTTCCTGTGTTATTGTATCCCATGCAACCTCCACCTGCTCGCGAAGTTCATCTATGGTCTCTGGAGGGCGAGCTAAACGTTGAAGTCTCCGACCCATTATATCCCATACATACATGCTCTATTGGGGACAAATCTGGAGACCGAGCTGGCCAAGGCAAAGTATCCACATTTTCAGCTTCGAAATACCTCAAAGTATCGTTGACTACATGTGGTTGTGCATGTATGGTACAAGAACCGGTTCTAAGACACTATTAATGTACCTCTGAGCATTTAATCTATCATAAATGAAAACAAGAGGAGACCGACTACCATACTGGATGGCACCCCAAACCATGACACCTGGTGTTAAACCAGAATGACGCCTTTCCAAAAAATTCAAATTTAATCGCTCTCCTCTGCGGCTTCTAACACGTAACCGTCCATCAGATCGCCATAAACAAAATTGGCTCTCATCACTGAACACGATTCTTCTCCACTCATCCACCCATTGCACTCCCAGACGACACCACTCCAGTCGGGCCACCCTGTTCGTGATAATAGAAGCCGACGCATAGGACGATATGAATTTAGTCCAAAACTTCGAATTCTGCTATACATTGTACTAAGGGAGACCCTTCGATTTAGGGTGGCTACCCAGTTAGCACCAAGAGACGGAATTGTTTCAAACGGGGCGCCGGTCGCTGAACGACGAAGTCGCCGGTCTTCGCGTCATTCTTGGACGGCCACTACCACGATGACGATTTACCGACCCTTCGTTAGACCAATCTCTCCAAGCTCTTAGCGCTGTTGATGCGTTTCGATCCAATCTACGTGCAATTTCGCAGAAAGGTAAACCTGCCTCATGCACACCAATAATTCTTCCCCTTTCAAAGGGAGTTAACTGCCGATAAACTGCATTTTGGCGTACACGAGGCATTTTGCACTACCACACGTTCAATATGGTACTGACAATAATACCTTTATCGCTATCCGCCTGTAAAAAAATTTGCAAAAAGAACGATGGTCACAGATAAAAAAGTAAAGAAAAACTTCATATCGCATTAAAATACGAACTTGAAATTTTTATCATTTTTTTCTCTTTACAAGTCTAAAATCACACCAAAATTTCAAATACATACAATGAGTTCTTCTTAGTGTTGCGGTTTTTTTGAAAGTCAGTGTAGATAGCGATTTTTTTCCTAAAAATGTACACATATTACAAAGACCTATCCTTAAAAACCTCATTTCCGACGTTAGAGGGCGCCACATTGTTTTGTATTTGTTTTCGAACCAGTTTTAGCGGACGTTTTTACAGATTTGTGAACACGGCAATCTTGACCTCCTTCATTTGAAAGGTTTTAGTCCATCCAACATCCAAGCGGAGTTAGAGTGTACTCTGGGGGAATCTGGTTCTTCCTTAACAACTGTCAAACGTTGGGTGGCAGAGTTTAAATGCGATTATATGAGCTGCCGAGACGACTTCCGCAGTCGTCGGCCCGATGACGCTCCAGACCTGACTACTCCAGGTATTGTCGTGAAAATCCACGAATCTACGTTGGAAAACCGTCGTCTAAAATCTCACGAGTTAGTAGGCAGAATGGGTATTTCAAAAAGTTCTGGACATAGCATTTTGACCTAAGAATCAGATTTGAGAAACCCGTGCGCAAGACGAACAAACAGGCGCTGTGAGGATGTTTCAAGGGGGTGTTTGGCAAAGTTTCGCAGAAATAAAGCCGAGTTCTTCCAACGATTCATAACCATGGAGGAAACACGAGTCCACTATTTCACACGTGAGACGAAAGGGGCAGTAGAAACAATGGACTCAAAAAGAAGGAGCGACTTCAGGGCAGACGAAAAAGTCCCACATGCAGGAAATGGAATGGCGTCAGTTTTCTGAGAGGCACGCGGGATAATTTCTATTGACTATCTTTCTAAAGGATGAACAATAAGCGGAGAACATTGTATAAATTTATTTATTGCAGCGTTTGAGCAAAGGAATGAGGAAAAGACGACCTTATTTGGCGAAAAAGGATGCTCGTTTCATCAAGACAGCGCACCATAATCAATCAACTTGGTTTCGAACTTTTCTCTTACCCACCTCATTCGCCAGACTTAGCCCCCTCAGATTATTTTCTATTTCCACTTTCCATACTTGGAAAAAGGGCTCGGTGGAAAGAGATTTGCCAATAATGAAGAGGTGGAGCTCGGGGTTGATGCCTAGTTTGGAACATTCCAAGCCGCTTACTGTAAACATAACTTCGCTGGGAAAGATGTCAATCTCAGAGAAGACTATGTCGAGAATTAATTTAATATTTTCCACTTTTTTTTTCTTTGAATGTTAAGGCGGATACTTTTGAGACTGTCCTGGTAGTTGCAGTACCTCGCTCATTTCCATAGAAATTGAACCTAATGAACTCATTGGTGCGATTTGACGACTAAAATGTTAACGTCTTTACATAATCCAGAGTCATGCACCGCATAAAACTTTCTTATCTGAATTTTAAATATTACTCCCACACGGTCCATAAATTATGTTCAACTGAGCTATAATCGATTCCGATAAAATTGGGGTTACGTAGCCGGAAATTTATGTTCAAATTATAATACCTCGATCTAAATATTAAGCGAAATTACAAATGATTGTGGGCTGCAAAGGACCACATACCAGTGTAGTGCTACAAGGAATAAAGTAGTATATTCCAGATGCAGTTTGTCTTGATGGATGTCACCGTAATGATAACTTCCATATTTTATGGTTTATCCTGGGGCGAATATAAATTGAAAGTCATAACTCCAGTTTTATGTTACCGAAACAATTCATCCGCATTTTATATCTGCGAGTGTGGGGGTTTTTTGTTACTTCCATACTTTCGAATCCAGAGAAAAATTTAATACCTGAAAAATTAATTCTTACATCGAAAAACCCAAATTTCAATAATCACTGGTCGGCACAAAGCCGCGAAACGGAAATTAAACGATACGGAAAAATTAAATGAAATCAAATTCTTAATTACAAATTAAATAGTCATTCATGAATTGCAAAGAGAAGATAAAAATGCATTTGGAAAGGGTGCAAAAGGGTGGACGAAGGGAAAGGGAAGCGAGAACGCCTTGTGAGGCAAGGACGGTTCTGAATGGTTCAGTTGTGACCATTGTCTTTCTATCTCCCCTGAATTTGTCACAGTCTTTCAGTTAGTCCTGTTGTGTGCGCTTTCCTTTGATAATTAATTGAGTGCGTTAAAGGTTGCAGTCAAACCAACTTTATTTTTCTCTATGGGGCCGCATCATGATAGTTTTTCGTTTTTTTCAGGAAGATTCTCCTCTGCCTTGTTTGATCGGCGCTCTCGATATCGGTGTAGCAACGAACCCTGTATGTCTGTTGATGTTATTAAGTGCTCTCATTAATTCATCACCCGGTAGAAACTGCATGGTTCTCTATTACGATTTTGATCATTGTCGATATAAATTTGGGCCAAAGGTGTGTTGGCAAAAGACGTCCCTCATTTGAAGGGGAAAGCTATTGGATTGCCCGTGACGGTTGCTGTGACGTGTTGTGTATGGAAATGGGAAACAAAATTAGTGACATCGTGTAATTATTTTTTCTTTACACGTGGGTCGCCGCAAGGGGCGTTTCAATAGGCGAGTTTGAAATTACATCAATTTCCTCTGAGGCGAGACTTATGCACCCTTGGACGGATACAGATAGTTGGAAAACGTAGAGTAATTATTTGGCGCGCGTTTCTTAATTGCTACGTCGGTGGCCGACTATAATTTACCGCCAACCTCCCCCCGGGGGCGGCAAACTAACGATTCCAATTTAGGATGGCCAACACTAACGAGCTGAGACTCGCGCGAACCGCACCGTGTCCCGAAATCTTCCGGGCTAAGCGACCGAATGCACCGGGACATCTCTATCGGGACAGGATGTTTTGTCCTGTGCACGGCCGAGTGACAAATTTGTAATTGGATAAGCTTTGGAGTTTTGCACTGCAGCGTACTCTCAAGGGGATTAAATTAAGAACATGAACTTTTACCCCAATTTAGCCCACCTAACGAACGCTGTACTCGACCCTGCGTGCCTCATAACAAGCCCTTTAGGATACCGTAACGATCCGGGGCATTTCTCGCTATTAAAGACCTTTTCAAACCGCCCGAACTACTTGAACCGAAAATATTTAACAAACGCGCTTGTTTCGTCGTCGAGAGCAATTCGAGTTTCGGAATTTTTCATTTCCATACCAGGACGTTCATATCGCATTAGACAAATCCACCTTCTATCGGGAAATCTGGTTTCGAGAGCCTTGTTATATTTCCCTTCGAGAAAAACTTAGAAAAGTGAGGCTTGGCAAGTGAAGGAGCGGCAAGTGAACCACCACCTGCCCTCCCACACCGCTCCCGCAGAAGAAATGATATATTGGTCTTGGCTTTATGTCGATTGGCTGAAAACACACGATTTTACGAAGGAAATTGAACTAGTGGTGAATCCGTAAAAAATGAATGAGCCGATCATTTTGATGGCAATTTTAATTACGACCTATGAACCTTCGGTATGCTTCAGTAAGTAATCTACGATGCGCTTTAAGGGTCAATAGCAAAACAGAGACGCCAGTAGGGTATACAGGATGAGTCGAGAGGATCGTGCCAAACTTCAGGAGCGTATTGTACATGAAAAATAAATGTAAAAAAACTCAAATGTTGTTATCCGATTTTCGTTTGTTTACAAGTTATAGCGTAAATAAAATTAAAACATAAAATTTAAAAAAATTATAAATTTCTTAAGAAATTCCATAAATGAACGTTTGGATATCATAGTAAATGTTCAAAAATATTGCCATTAACTTCTAAACATTTTCGGCTTCGTCTATGAAGAGCATTCGTTGCGCTCCTGATTGTTTCATGTCTTTCTTTAATAGCAGCTGCAGCATTTCTAATGCGTCGAATTAGTGCATCTTGAGTGTCCACTTTTGCTCTGTACCCTTCAGTTTTAAACCAACCCCACAAACAATAGTCTAGTGGTGTGAGGTCTGGAGACCTTGGAGGCCAACTAATAGGGCCACCACGACCAATCCAACGTATTAATTTATGGAATTTCTTATGAAATTTAATTTTTTTTTTAATTTTATGTTTTAATTTTATTTACGCTATAACTTGTAAACAAACGAAAATCGGATAACAACATTTGAGTTTTTTTACATTTATTTTTCATGTACAACACGCTCCTGAAGTTTGGCACGATCCTCTCGACTCACCCTGTATATATGGCTGCTTAAAAGATGTATGTAAAATTGAATAAAATCACCAGTTCGTTTGAACAGTAAACACTTAACAAACGCAATTCTTTCGTCGTCGAGAGCAATTCGTGTTTCAAAAGTTTTCATTTCCATATCAGGGAGTTCACATCGCATTTAACAAATCTGCCTGATATCAGAAAATCTGGTTTCAAGAGGCTTATTACATTTTACGTGGAAAACGCTTCGAAAATAGAGGTTTAGCAACTGGTGGAGTACGGGTTCCGAAACCAACCCTATCGGACTTCTCGCTTACAGGTCTTTGATACATTGTTCTCAGCTTCATGAGCCATCATGAAACCTAGACACCGGCAAATAGAAAGGTAGAGGTCAACTACGGATTTTGCTAAGTGAAATGATGAAGTGAAATAATGAAAAAAATTAATTAACATTGAGAAATACCACGATCTCATGAACCAAATTGTGGTAACAACGCGCCTCCAACGCGTAATGAACCTTTAAAAAATAAATTACCCGTCCGTTCTGCTTGAAATTTTAATGATCAACTTAATATCATTTACTTGATATCTTCAGTATGTTTCAATATTTTTTGTTAAATTTACGATTCACTTTAAAAATCAATGGGTAGGTAGCAACGGCTTCGGTTTACACCAGTGGTAGCTTAGCAGATGCGTGTGAAATTCGATAAAACCGCCACCGTGTTTGAACCGACAATATTTTATAAACGCGGTTTGTCGTCGAGAGCAATTCTAGTTTCGGAATTTTTCACTTCCATATCGGAACACTCATATCCCATTAGACAAATTCACCCCTTCCTGGAAAGTCTGATTTCGAGAGCTTCATTATATTTTACGTCGAGGAAAACTTTGAAACTTGAGGTTTGGAAAGTGGCGTAACAGGTGTTCCAGAATCGACTCTAATACACCACGCGCTCAGATGAAATTAAAATTGTGATCCTATTGATGTCTTTGAAGGACTTGTAATATACAGCGCGTGTGAAAAGAATTTCTACCCACTTACAGCCCTCGTAACCGCGATATTAAAAAACAATTATTGGCCACGTATGAGTTTATTTTGAAATATTTATTTAATGTATTATTTTTAATTTTTATTTTTTCACCCCTATCCAGCTACCTCTATCAGCTTTTTATTTTCCAAATGGAAAGGTACCCATTGTGATATACCAGATGAAAGGTAGTTCAATAAGGCATACAACGGTCTACTCCAAACTGAAATTGGATCTACAGTTCATCTCGAAAAATAGAAGAAAGTCCATATCCTGAAAAGATTAAAAGTTTTAATCTTTGCTTCCCAGATAGACAATCTGCTCTTATTTTACTTTGAAAGAGGGTGAGAACATAACGATGAGACGAAAATTTGCAAATCATCTTCGATGGCAACACGAGTCAGCCAAATACCTTGGAATGCACCTCGATAAGCGACTGAACTGGAAAAGTCACATACAGTCAAAGCGCAAAGAGCTTGATTTGACTACGAAAAAAATGTATTGGCTAATAGGGCACAAATCGCAGCTCTCCGTAGAGAACAAAATTCTCATATACAAAGTTATCTTGAAACCAATATGGACCTATGGAATACAACTCTGGGGAACAGCCAGTCACTCGAACATCGAAATCATACAACGGTTCCAATCAAAAACGCTTAGGTACCTGACTAAAAGCCCCTGGTATGTTGACAATAAAACCATCCACTTGGACCTTAACATGCCTTGGGTTCGAGGAGAGATTGCCAGGTTCTCCCAAAAATACCAGGACAGACTGGACAATCATCCCAACCATCTGACTGGCCATCTACTCAGCGAGGAGACCATCACAAGAAGACTAAAACGATACAAGCCACCTGATCTGCCGGAGCGCTTTAGCAGCTGAAGATATGTGTGAGAACCAGTAATATTAAGTGACCAGCCATTGGGCATCTGGAGGAACTTATATTGTTAAGTTCCAATCAAGACACTATATCCAACCATTGCCAACGTCTTTCAGCGCATTTACTTATTGTTTTTGTACAGATTGTAAATAGATTTAAAAAAAAAAAAAAAAAAATCATCTTCGATATAAACGATTTTTTGGATGCAAAGTATTTTGATTTTTAAATGATACATTTGTAGTGGAATTCAGTTATTAAGCATCTACCACAGTTACAACATCAAAAAAAAAAATGGATCGATTATCCAAGAAGCAAAAAATTGAAATTATAATCTTTTTAGGGTACGGAGATCGCAAGAGAATCTGCGAAGAGGTGTGTCCCATATTTAACGATAAATATCCAGATCGGCCTGTTGACAGAAATGTAATTTGTCAGATTAGTAAAAAAAATCAGCAAAATAGAAGGGTGAAAGCTGCTCCAAAATATTGAAGATCTCGAACGGTAACTGGTGGTGATAAAGCACCAGACATTATTTTATCTATCGATGAAAATTCTATACAGTCTCTGGGCAAACTTGCCGATAAGTTTGATCTATCTGAAAAATCAGTAAGCGACCTTTTAAAACGAAAAACATTTCATCCCTTCATAATCTCTTTTACCCAAGAGTTAATAGCTAAAGATTCTGATCGCAGGATAACATTTTGTAAATTGATACAAAAAAGGCGTTCAGAAGAATCGGTCCTTTTTTAGAATATTATTCTCAAATGAAGCAACTATTTGATTAAATGGATTTATTTATTGACATAATCGTCGCTACGGGTCTGCAGACCAGTCTCATCACATACAAGCTCTGTATACACCACATTCGCAAAAATTCAAAGTATGGATGGGTACAATTGGCCATCAGTTCATCGGTCACTTTTTCTTAGAAGGGAACTTAAACAACGCATTTATTGCAAAATGAAATAGTTCCATTAATCGCCGTAATTTTTGCTGGAGAAAATGGGGAACACGTACCCAACGATATTCGGTTCCGACAAGATGGTGCGCCACTGTCAGGACCAACGGTAAATGCTCATAAGCCTACATATCGGTGGACTTGGCCAATTCCCACCCGTTGTATGTTATATGCGTGAGTTGTCAACTTTTATCTAGTTTATGAGACTTGGGGGCTGTATGGACGCCACCGCGAAGGGACTGTAGGCAAATTTCGCACATGGCCCCAGGGCGTGAGAAATCTGTTACATTGGCCTCACGAAAATCATTAATTTCAGATGATGGTTGCAAAACCTTTTAAGGTTCTATATTTCCATCATTTTGCATAAAACAGAAACATCGGGCCGTGGGAATCTGTCTACGGCAGGTCTGATTGGTGCACACGAAGACGGTTGAAAATAACGAATTTGGTTGCTACCACCGTCGAAACCCAAAAATAGTTTCAAGAGTTTTTCAGTCAGTTTTTTCCGAATCCTTTTTTCAACCGCACGCAAATAATTATGCTCCATTTCTTCGTTATATTCTTCAGTGTTATAAGTTAGCTAGGTTCTGAGCAATATCAAGTTATCAAAATAAAGTGTATATGTTAATCGAATGAAAAGGCCTTTGTTCTGCGAACCTTTGCTTCGGGGTATAAACGGGTGGTTGTATTCCGGGGCAGAAAAACCACCACTTTATGCAATGGCCGTGACAGAGTATCTTGACGAGATTTTCCCTAGGAGAAAGATCGGTGAAAGAGGCGTAATGAAGTAACCACGACGGTCTCCAGATCTTACTCCCCTGAATTCCTTTTTTGAGGTCATTTAAAAGATTTCGTTTACAAAAATAAACCACAAAATTTAGTTGATTTACGTCGTAGAATTCCAAGAGAATTAGAATTAATAACAGAAGCAACACTGGATAATTGCATAAAAGAGTTCGAGGAATGACAGAGTTATTACCAAGTTGTTACTGGAGTCCAATTTGAGCATTTACTGCAGGAATTTCAATTTTGTTTGATGTAACAGTAAATTCCTTTATTTCGTATCTCATAATTTTATTTTTGAAGGAAACTGTAGATCCAATTTTAGTTCTAAGTATACCGTTGTGTCCCCTTTTGAATTGCCTTTCATTTGGTATAATACAAAAGGTACTTTTCCATTTGAAAATAAAAAGTTAGGAGAGGTAGGCGGTATAAAAATGAAAAATTTAAACATCGAAAATAATGCATTAAATACGTTTTTTTTTTAAATAAAATGATACAGGTGCATGCATTTTTCAAAAATATCAAGTTTATGAAAGTTACAAAAGAACTGTATATTGACATATTGATCCTAAATTCATATGAAGTTGCACGAATTTTGACGGATAATCATGGGAGGTCCACAAGGCCTGCACATTAAGAAAACTGCTAAAACTTTTAAGCAGAACATACTTAACGAACTCAATTATTTCATCTTGGACAGAAATTCGAGTTTCACAACTCTTTATTTCCATATCAGGAATTGCATACTGCATTAAACAAATCTACCTTCTGTCGTCCAGGCGCTTGTTATATTTTACTTGGGAAAACCCTACAAAGTGGAGGTTTGGTAAGTGGCGTAGCAGGTGTTACTCTCATATGACTAGGTCAGGAAAATGGAAATTTCCAATTAGTCTGCTAGTGGCAAAGAAAATGTTACTGGCTCCTGGTGTGTAGGGTTCAACCCTATGATACTTCATGAAGGCTAGGTAATGGCAGATAAAGAGAATTATTTTAATTTTGAATCTCGGCTATTAACGAAGCAAGACCGGTCTTAGGTCATGTCAATCTTCGTGGTCAGGGTATCATCAGGCCACGTGTCCCAGGTGACGATCCACAACTATTCCTGACATTGTGCTACACACAGCGTGCCGGGAAATGGCGACGAAACACTTTGCGAGGTTATTCTTGAGACTAAAATTATTTTTAAAAATTCTTCTAAATCTATCCCAAAAATTGTTCTTTAAAGGGGCTAAAACCGTTTGTGACATTTTTGAAATCAAATTAATGAATCGTAAGTATTTTTTAGTAAAAAATGTCTTCTTATTTCGTCTCGTTAGGAAAGATCGTTTTCCGGAAAAATAAGTTTTTATGAAACGATGCACGCTTACATAGACATGGAAATGCATATTAATAATCATAGCGAACATCCTTATAATAGTACTATTTTTCGTCAGCCAGCAATAACAAGAGTAACATTAAGGATATGTCACTTATTCAGAACAAATGGTGAAAATGGCCTGCATTCATCTCGATGCATCCTCTAATTCTGTTTTGCATAGAAAATCTTACCCATTCGAAATTGCCAAATTTATTTCTAACAAACAAGGGATGCACGCTGCTGCAATTTCTTTATAGTGCCAATTGACACAGCGTAGAGCAATTCCTTCAAGTGTACTCAAAGAAAGGAATCCAAGAGATTTAAATCTGGAGAAAGTGGCGGCCAATGCACTGGTCCATCACGTCCTATCTATCGTCCTGGATATAACTGGTTCAAATACGTTCTTAAACTGAGAGAGAAATGAGGCTGGACCCCATCTTGCGTAAAAACACGACATATCTCTATTGATATGATGTATCTTTTTATAAATTCAGCAAATGGTTTTCGGTGTCCATATAATCGTGGAGAGGTTTATAAAAATCTGTTTTTATAGGAAAGGGTCTATTCTAACGAGCTTAAATAAGAGGACCGTCTTTACTTGTAAATACTTGGGATTCAGTGATTTGATGTTAAAAATTAAGAAATGTCACAAAAAAGTTTGGATAACACGTATGTGACCTCTCGCATGTGGCGTTCTTGCCTGAAATCTACAATTATTAACTCAAAAAAGTGTTTACATTTCATCTTACTATAGTGTGCCGAATGTCGTAATTTTAGCGCAACCGTTTCGAAAATATTGTCAAAAAAATATTCAAAATTCCCCTTTCAGAGGTTCGAGCCCCCTTTAAGAATACATTTTGTGGGTATGTTCATGAACTTTTTTCATTATTTTAATCTCTAACATCACCTCCCAAAATATTTCGGCGTAATTTCCGGACACCTGTACAATATGTCAGCTGCCCATGAACATCATCCTGATTGCCTATCACTCTTTGCTTTTGTCGCATTGCGGCTACGAAATTGCGACTCGTGTTTTTGGATTTCAGAAGGAGTTTGTTGATACAGGGCTGATATTTCGGATATATGTATTCAAGGAATATGGGTGGACTATTGACACCTGCTTTGAATATTTACCTTCGCCTGAAGTACATAGAGGGAAACATAAATAGGGTACAGGGCGCGGTCCACGGTCGTGACATGCGACGCGGCAGATTTTTACTGCCTTGAATCGCCGTGGCCCACCGTTGCTGGATGTCATGCAGAGAATTTTTTGCAAATTGTTTACTTTTCTGTATTGACATTAATGTTGTGTGTGCGTGCGTGTGTGATGCGTATGGGGTTTTGTTTAATTTAAATTTCGGCAAATGTAAACAAACTTCAGATCGAAAAACCGACGGGTAAATTCTGTCCCACTAACCCTCAAAAAAAAGCCGAACCCGCACCACTCATTATAATATTTGCTTTAACTCTGCGATACGTTCTGAGGGGTTTGTGTATGTAAAATTGAGTAAAACCATGATCTCGCAAAGGAACGACGGAAAGGCGCCTCGTGCAAAGTGTCGCACAGCAAAACAACTCTAGAGGGAGATAATATACGATTATCTGTAGCAGTTTGTCGGGCGAAATATCGCCGAGATAAGTGCCAGATTTTATGTCGAAATTCGCTAAACAACCCGTTATAACATTTGTGCGGGATATTTATACCGGAAGAGGAGCACTGCGTAGCGAAAGGGGACCTTGTAATGGATTGTGTCCCATTTTTCGCCCCCTTTTTTTTTATTTCCCTAATCGTTTGTCGCACCGTTAGAGACGACATTTTTGGGACGTACGAAATGAAATATGTAGCTTATTGTACGTCCCTCTTTGTCCGGGCGCGAGTCTTTAATTTTTTGACATAATACTCTCCTTGAACCGAAAATAGCGAACGGGAAAAACGCTCAAACCCGGCAAACTTCGTTTTCACTCCCTCTACAAATATACACCTCGAGCGTTGTCTTTACTTTATCAGTTTTCCCCGCCTCGAGCTACACCTCCGATTGTATTCCGGACTCGATTTCAAGAGAAAAATATCTTACCAACTGTGTGAAGAACTGAACTTGGTAAATTGATTAGCCGATTTCTTGCTTCTATTAGTTTTCAGGTTTTCCTTTTCCTTTTAAACGTGTGTGTTTATTTACCTGCCGCGTCGCGTATAATAAACAATAATGGAAAGATATAAATCTGTTAGGAAGTAGCAGCCAAAAGGCATTATTAAAAACATGACAAATGAGAGACAGCCCGTCATAGCAAACAATAAATTACAACCATTTCAGCATGGGTAATTTGGAGCTATTAATTTTGTCAATGGTGTGTTCGATCGCAAATGAACTTTTAGGTGATTCATGGATTAAATTGCTTAAAATTATATACACCATAGTAAATCCTCCATTACTGTTGCACAATGGAAAGATTGATGGGCATATAATCATTTCGAATAAATTGCCTATTAGTGAAAATGCGCAATCACTTCCCTTACGACTCCTTTGTAGTCCTAATGTTTCATGCAAATTTTTATTTATCCCAAATAAAATTGGATTATATGTATTGAATTTAAAAAGGCGCATTGTATCCACAAGCGGAACCAATTTGCAGTTAATTAATTTAGTAACAAAGCAAGTTTCCATCGAATTCAAACAAACAACATTTGCATTGTGGAGGATACACACATATATCCAATATATTTATTCGCATTAAGCCAATAACTGCTTCATACAATTTAATAAAACGTACCTACAGCAAATATCGCATATTGCTATTGGAAACCGTGTGCTTGAATAAGCGTTTTAATATATCGTACATGTATAGATGCCTTGATACCAGTCACGTATAAAGCTCCGAACAGACTGCAAAGTTGTCTATATCAAAAGAAAGTAATTTCAAGAGTAAATTTCAAAGGGCGCGACTGAATGAATTTCTTAGATTTATTTCTTAATTAAGATTCTAATTCGGCTCCATTCTTCAAGCCAAGCGGACGTTCCTTTGCCGAGGTACTCATTACTATCAATTGTCTGGAACGAGGTGCGCTAAGGAAAAAATTACGATTTAGATGAATCCCAAATCGTAATTTTCTGGTGGTTATCGCACAAAAGGTTTCTTCCTTAAAGAAACTTATTTGGCTTGTTGGTCAGCGTTAATCTGGTTAAAGGCTGCCCACTCCGTCCTATATAACGTTAGTGTTATTGACCCATCGTGTGTATTTAAATCTTCAAGAGTATTATAATAATGGCGCAACAAACCCCAACGCAATATATAAATTTGAAATTTCTGATCGATAAAGTAGGTTTTTGTAAAGCCAAAAGGGCCTCAAATGAAACTTGAAAGAGTCAAATAATTAACCAGCTGGAAGGAAAACAAACACAATCCAATGTAGGTTTCAATGCCGAACGGATGACAAGCCCTGATCGGATGCAATCCCAAGGCAAAAGGGGGGTTAATTAAAGAAGGGATGCAATTTTACGTGATGGCATTTGATTAGCCAGTTCGGATTTCGGAGGGAAATTGAGGCATTAAATTGCTGTCTGGTTTAATATATGTTCTCTGGAAGGAGAAAGAGAGGAAAGTTTGGAAATATTTCAGTGTCCTTCTAGGTTTTAGAACAATTTAATGCGTATTCTTTCTCCTATTATACTTGGAAATAACGCCTCACGCACAAGAAGGGGTGGTTGGAGTGGCGGCATTGCGGACTCTTTTCAGTTGCAACTAACTGACAATAACATTCACCCTTAATAAGACTTTACTACGAATGTCAGAAATTCAGACAAGATAAAAAGGGAACTGTCACAACTGGACCATTTTGAACCCTCTTCGCTTTAGAAGACAAACCAGACAATCCCGTTCCTGCTCTTTTCTTTGCATTTTGTCAATGATTATTTATGTATAGATGTAAGGGTTTCTGTCACAAGGCGGAAAAACCAAACGGTTGATAGCTATTTTATGTGCAAGTGAAGATTATTCTATGGTATATACCGAGCGTTTATTAAGCATACGGCAGAAATTCAAGAGGCTATTTTCTGGACTATTCCAAGAATTTGACGAGACGCTTCCTTGTCCCCAAAATACAGGGAGAGAAACATTTTCGACGGGACCGACATTTTATTGCGAAATGTTACATTTAAAGTTTTCTAATCTACGAAAAGTGTGGAAAATTAGTATCTCCAACTAAGATACGAGAATCTATCTTCATGTGGATTTCAAGCTCAATTACCGCCTTTAGAAACAGTATATCTAGTGGGAGCTTTTGATACCACAAGATGTTGCCGGAGGAACCATTTTATTTTTAATGTTGCTCATTTGACTGATTTTGTATAGGGTGTCCCAAATTCGTTCTACGAGTGTGCGTATTTAGGTGATCGTGTGAGATGCAGAGTCGGTTGACGGGAGTGCTTTGAAAGCATTTATCAGAAGCTTGCAAATTATTTCAAAGCGGACACCAAGATGTTATAGACATTTTGGGATCCTCTCTTTGCCATGATTAGACGATTGGGGACATCTGACTTAACTCTACACTCCAAAGGAAACCATGAACAATCCGGTTCAAACTTATAGGGCATAGTTATAGTAATTTGCAGTTTTTTGAGTGATTTTATGTTTCCCGCTAATATAGCTTACAATAAACTACACAGTAGTATAAATAAATTAACATTTGCTGCATGATGCCCGGAAATATTCCCAATAATAGATAACTTCAATATAATAATTTTAATAGTTTGACTTTGGATTTAAGCTAATACGTATATACAAATTTCTCTTTAAATGAAAAAGTCAAATTATAATTGTTTCATCTTCAATTTGGCATTACTATTTAATTATAAAATGATTCCCCCGTTTTGAAAACAATAGATAGGAGTTTAGTAGGATTTTGGTTTTCAATGACGCTTAAAGCCAATTTATTGTTAATTCCATTCTGTGTAAATAACGTTTTTTGGGACAAATTATGTTTTTCAAAATAATTAGTAAAATGAAACATTTATTTTGTTGTCAATCACTTCTAATAGTATTAACAAAAATGAGGACCGAACGGCTACGGCAGGTCCCCTTCGACCTCATCTGCAAGAGGTGAAAAGTGTAAACGAAAGCGAGAAGACCGATAGGAGGCGACTTCATGCTGCTGGATTATCTTCTCGAAGTAGAACTAATGGGCCTCCGCTTTCTTCTCGTGAACACAGGATTGCGAGGTTGAATTTTATACGAAAACACTTCTCTCAGACAGTAGAGAATTCAGAGAATCGAGATCGCATATTGTTTACCGATAAATCTCGATTTTGTCTTTCCGGCTCAGACAGACGTGTGAAAGTAGCGACGATCGGGCGAGAGAGATACCCAAGAGGGTATTGTTGAACGGGTTGCATTTGGTGGACGCTCGGGTACGGCATGGGAAGGAATTTCTTTTGCAGCCCGTATGGAGTTGATCGTCTTCCAAAATGGGACTCTGAATTCGTACAGGTAGCCAACAGAGGTTTTAGAGGGCCATGTAGTACCGTTCGTGGTTATTCTTGGAGAGAACACAACCTTTATGCACGATAATGCGCGGTCCCACGCTGCTGGCATGGTTAGCGTTTTTCTTCACGAGATTCAAATCACGCGATATGCCTGGTCTGCTCAAATGCCGGATTTGAATCCGACAGGGCATGTTTGATATGAGGTAAATAGACAGATATGTGCTGACTCTTAGAAATTCCAGAGAGCTTCGCGAAATGTTGGCTTGGGCATGGGACAATCTTCAAATGCCTCATCGGCTGCAAGCCGTTATCACTGCCAGAGGAGGAAACCGTCGGTACTGAAGTTCGCAAAAACTTTCATGTTCGGGATAAATGTATGTATTTTTTAATTTCGTTGTTTTTAACACATTTTGCAGCAAACATTGAAATTCCTATTCATTCGAACGCTTACGACAAAATGATTGTATGAAGTTAGCAAATTATGGGACAGGTGAAAAAAACTTGAATAAACCGCAAACCATGAAATTAACGGCAAATTACGAGGTGACCCTAACTTTATGCTCGGGAGCGCAAATATTTTTAAGACGTTTTGGGTGGTTGCTGTTGGTGAGGGTTATTTTTCAAGTTTGAGAGAAAACAATGTGCGTTAAATGCTCCCTTATCAAAACGTCAGAAACTACCTCTTCCTATCACCTGCACAAACTTCATTTAATGTTCCTTACAGTGTTAGGTTCGTGTCTAAAATGTGAGTCCTGTGGCTTTTCCGGCACTAATCCGAAAGTCGTCAGCCTTTACCCTCTCCGCAGTGACGGAAGCAACAGCTTGTGATGGAAAACGCGGTTTTAAGCACACCCTGTTTACTCCTATTTAAAATGTTACTAATAATGCCAGGGAAATGTTATGTACAATTTCTTCTGTTCGACTGTTGGTGTAACATTATAATAAATAACCTCACTGCTTGTAACGACATAATACCTGGCCCTTACTAGGTAATAAACCCTTTCAGTGTGGCCATTTAAGCGAACGCCATTTTGAATTGGTAATGTCGATTTAATAGCGGTCGCCTTATATGGTGAAATTATACTCTGGAGGCTATTTTATACATGCTCTACAAGTATGTATTTATGTAATTGTGTTACGGCACTTATGTATTATACTATTTGAAGTTCTGCGAACAATAAATCATTAAAATAATATCAAGTTCGACGATGTAAGGCTTACCTACGACGTAAAGCTTATTGTATTAAGCTTACAGTTCTAAATCTCCCAAATTGCTTTTCGCAAACATAATCCTTTGTTTCGACCTTTCTAACGAGAATATATGAGTGGGCGTAGTAAGACGTAAATTTAGTTGAAAGGGCCAGGCCCCTAAGTAAATTCTACAGAGGAAAACGTCCCACTTTAACTTCTTTTAATGGGATTTTTACACTAATTAAAAGTGGACGTATAGGGTTGCGTGCCCAAGTCAACGATTTCCCTTTAAATTGGAGAGACTGATATCTGTAAAGATAAAGCAATTCAATTGTCCTGGCTAAAGCCCCAATTATAGGTTTTCTGTCACTTTTCCTCGTTCTGGACAGATTAGTGGTTTACGCAGTTGCGGAAACCAGTTAATTGGATTTCTTAGTCATTGCAATTAATTATAGTCAAGTCTTTAAATGACTAATAAGAAATTATATAGATAGTTTTAAATATGTTTATCTAAGGCTCTATGAGAACATGGAAATTTTAAACTTGTTTGAGAATCCATAATGAGGCACAGTAATCACCACAGCGTGTACAACAACGATGGCATCGAGCGTGAATAAACGAGTTCATCATTCACGCTTGATACCATTGGCTTCGTAGAGTACGCTCCTCTAGTAACTAGCACAAATTACTGCAACCTTCAGAAAACGTGTCTCTATACATCTACTGTATATATCAAGTTATGTCAATTTTGGACGTCAAAAACACCAAAACATTTTACACTTTCCTGCTAGTTATTTAGTAATTTAAAACCTAATTGGTTAGAAATGCCACTCAAAATGAATTATGTGAAAATCACTGAAGCTCTAGAAGTAAGCCAGGAGACAAGGAAGCCCTTGAAAAGCAAGGAAATTTGATTTAATTGTGGCCTGCTTATGCGCCGGGATGTGGCGTTAAAAAGTAAACAACAAGCCTTCTATAACCGAATTATTTCAAGGGAATTTTTAGTTAATTTGCCGCAAGTACGGATGCTCGGCCGTGAACAAAGTGTGGTGTTATATGCGCTTTTAAGGAGCATCATCTCTCCATGGAAATTCCAGCAATTTTTTCGCATGTAGCGCAAACTCCTTCATCGGGAATGATGGGCTTCATTACATAGGCATCCAACACGGTTTTAGATTTAAAGTTGATTATATAATATCGTTACTTAACCATTTCATTCAGTGATTTTAAAGCATAGCGCGATCGCAGGCAAATTAATCTAAACGGACGTACACCGATGATAATTCCAAATTGATAAATTATGTGGATTTAAGTTATTCTACGCATAGTGATGGCATTCTACACTTCCACTGGCAATTATCACTTTTAAATCTTGAAAACCTACTAATCACGCTTATCAGTGCTAATATTCGCGGATCCACGACAGTAAAACAAATTCAAAGGCAATTCGAGCTCTGCACTGTTTGCCAATATAGACCACGTACAGAAATGGATAAGGCATGATATTGCAGGCTTCCTATGGGAATGTTAATGATGTGGCATATCATCATCAAACTGAACCCTAGATGTGGCCTGATGCATCCGGTAATCAATAAAGTACGATGTCGCTTACGGAACGGATCTAGTAACGCAGTAACGATCTGTGATTTTTAAATATCAGTGGAAAAGTCACAGCTCCCTGCATATAGTTCATTTCAAAGATGTTTACTTCTTGATAATTTTCTTTTTTTACGTTTTGAAATTTTCTCTCAAAACTTATTTTTATTTAAAGTTTTTGTGTTTCTAAGGTCAGATTCTCTTTGTGTTAATTGCACCCCTCCACTTGGGTGAAAATGGTATCGTAGATGTGGGAAGAAAACGCCAGAAACATTAATAAGAGTGAAAGAGAGATGTATTGGTTATTGTCAAAAGCTTGTTAGAAGTTTGATTCTAAAAAAGGAGGTAGTTACGTACGTTACCGGATCGAAAAGTAATGTTTGATTGAACGAACCCAGTAGATCACAAGGCGAGTAGTGGGCGAGGTCTGAAAGCTCTTTTTCGGCCGAGTTTAGACAATATTTTATTTTTTTTCAACATTTTAACCTCAAATCATGGCATGAACTTGCCAACAAAGACATTGGCAATTTCCAATATTTTGCAGAGAGTAGTAGGGTTTTGCATAAACGATAATCTGCATCGGATTTTCGTTCAATTGAAATTTTCATCCAATGGCATTTGGTAGTCCGATGGTAGCCAGCCAACTCGAGCAGTCCGTTGCGGAAACGGCCGATTATTTACTCAACAGAGGGATCAAAAAAATAAAATAAGAAGGAGGAAAAAATGCTTATCTCCGGTCGCTTAAGTCAACTTTCCAGCTTTGAGGCGAAAGACGTTGGGTATAGTGGAAAAACCGGACAGCAAGTGCATAATTTCTTGCTGGTCGTAAAAAAATTATGAAAAAATGGAGCTAGTCTTAGAAAACTTCCATCCAATTCTAGGGAACGTTGCTCTGCCCAGGAAATTAAGTCGTTAAGCTGCGTTAAAAAAAACTCACACCTTGTTTTCTTGTAAGCTGTAATTACTCTAATTTCGCCGAAAACATAATCCCCTTTGAAGCCCAACAGAATTCTGGTATTTTAATTCAATTTGATGACAAAGTTCGCCGTTGGCCCGGAGAACGTCAGGAAATGTGGCATGAATTAAGGCATAATAGGTGTAATAAAGAGGGCGAATAAGGAGACAAAAAGTGCTAAAACTTTTAATTGAATACTTAAAAGGTTTTCTTAGTTGGGTTTATCCGCGAGCAGATGCTTAAAATCGCTGCGAGTTGTTTGACTTCTCGAGCTTTTAAAGCGAATTTAATGGGTGAAGGGTTTCAGAACGGGCCGTTATTATACGGACGATAGTTCGTTGGCGCTTTCGGACTCGCGGATTTTCGATGTAAAGATAACGCACTTATTCATCCCTCTGTCTGTTCGGGAGATTAAAGTTGGAAAGAGATTTCAGTTCAGTGCACAAAAGTATAAGATTACGACAAAAAAATGCTCAAAATTCCATAGAAGGAAAAAAAAACTTTCTTTAGTGATCCTAAAACAACATCTCCGACCGTATTCAAAGAGACATATTTCTTGTCAATGCGAATTTGATTTATCTTTTATTCCGAGCGCGTATGTTTTTGAGAGAGGAACCTGAATGACACAGGCAGAAAGTGTATATCTGCCTTTTTTGGCGTATATTATTTCGTTCTATTTTCTAAGTTAAACGCGAGAGAGGTAAATATGAAGTAACTATGAAACGTACGTGTCTCGAATACGAAACGGTTTGAACTTTCACGTTTAAACTCGCTCTCGATAGGAGCTCGTGCGATAATTCAACTCTGACGTGTTTATTTAGTGCCTTTGACTCCTAGCGTAAATTACCGCTTTATTACCAAGTTTTAGTAATAGTAGGTGTGGCAAACGGCCTTGCATCACACCTTGAGAAATCCAATTGTAACTTTTGTAAGTGATTTAAAGTTTAGCGAGGAATTTTCTTGCGAAACTATTTAAACTTCTAAGGCGCAACTTAGTTGGTTATTTGGACCTTAAAGGGGAAGGTACAGAACGAATGTTTTTTTAATTCATGCTCTCTGCAATATCCCATGCAGGTTTAAGCCAGATCGTTAAAATTTAATTTATTCATATAAACACAACCAGTGGAACATGGTCAACCCCAACTGTGATAAAGTACTTCGTTCATAATTTAATGCTAATTTACAAGATGTTTTTGATCTAGCAATATCCGAATACTTCTGGAGATACCCGGAAAAAACATCTCAAGAATTTTTCATTGTATAGAAAGATGAAAGTATGACATTTTTAAGATACTTTCTGCAAAGAATCTGAATATTACGTTGTAAAATTGCAGATTAGCTCCTTACTACGTGAGAATGATTAAGTCTCCTTTTTTTGCGCGTTTATTCATAGGCTATTTTCGCCCTCATTTTTTAGAATATGGTTTATGCCTTTGAAGGGGATTATGCACGTTTTGTTCACTTTTTTTGTGGCCGCACCTCACGCGTCTTTAATTTTTCTTTCCGTCCACCTGATTTTTCCTCATACTAATTTTTTTCCTCGAAATTTTCGCCGCAATATGAACTACGTGTAACAATTCAACCAGATCAAGGACGCGAGTTCTACAATTTATGTATTGATTTCGAACTACAAAAAAAGGAAACGCAAATTCTAATTTGGCAAATCCAGTGTGATACTGACTGGTGCCAAACTGAATTTTTTGCATTCAAATTGGTGTGTTTTTAGTGCGATACGCTTGATTCATAAAATTTTTCTCATTAAACTTTCTGGATGTCCGGGCTTTGCTTCTTACTGATTAAACAGGATGTAGCCGTTAGATTTAATTCCCCCATGTCGCACATTAATCCTCAGACTGATTCCATTTCTTCCAGCTAATGGGTTTAAGTTGATTAATTTAGGTAATAATTAATTTTCCGCGTCTTCGCCTTAACACTATTCAGAATATAATTTTCTCAGCCACTTTAGGAACGCCCAAGTTTGCACGGCGCATTGATGGAATTTCCAGAAAAATTCGCTTTCCATAACATAACTGGGAACTCGCCATGAAACGCGGGAACATACCTTCAGCATTTAGAAAGCCGTAAAAGGTTTCCGGATAACTTTAAAACTCGCTGGTTTCATTATGCCGCGAAAACGGGATCAGCCCTTTTGCCGTTTTATAGCCCAAGTTTGGAGAACAGAACACGGGCGGCAGCTTTTATTACATCTTCCAGGAATTACGGCGATTTATTGTCGAATTTCGACGGCAAATCAAACGACAATGTAACGCGTCATAAATCCCCGCAGGGATGTCCTAAATTAGGATCGATCGAAGTTAATGTTATTGCTCTTCATTTGACATTTTCAAAGCGAATTAAATACAAAAGGGAGTAAAATTAATGTCAGGCGACGACTATATCTTTTCACTGAGAATCCAGGAATAAATCGCAACAATGTTTTAATCCTTTTGGTTTGCGTACATAAAGGTCTAAACGATGTTTTTAAATTCCTTGTGCATGGCCGCATTTGCCTCAAGTTTAAGTACTATAATTCTACATTGTACCTAATGTGAGCTAGACGAGGACGGAAGCTATTTCAGATAAAACGACAAAACAAGGCAGCCTGTCGCGACTGCAGGATATAAAACTTGCAGTAAAGCTTACTAGGACCAGAAGTTTTATCGCCCAAGACTATATTTAGTGGTGCGAAACATTGTTTTCAAAAGAATACATTTTCAAAATTGCCACTAAGTATTCCCCTCAAATAGCTACTTATAAGGCAATTTAAACCTTCAGCAGCCCTCTTTCAATAATTAAATCCGCAAGCTTTCAACGAACAAAAATATAAAATTTGCCTAGCTTCGATTTATTATTGTTTTAATGGACGAGGGATTTCCCTTCGAAAGCCTTTTACTTTGAAGTGAAACAACCCTTTTAAGACTGTGAGGGACGCCTAATACTCGCCTCGGGAAATTTCTAATTATCAAAATCGATAAGAATTAGGGGTAGTGCAGGCTGGTCGTCCCATACTTGAAAGGGTTTGTGAGGTTGGCACGTTTTTAAAATTAATCCCTCTTTAAAACTGAGGTCCCGAAAATTTATTACAACAGATTTAGCTAACTGGTGCAAAACTGTCAGGTCGATGTTAATTATGTAGAGATTTATAGCGGGCGGTCTAATTAATTTTGTATAGTTCTCTTGACAGGTGACGGCGAGCGAGACTGGACGTGTAGATCTATTCGGCAGCCATTCCGAGAATTTGCTTGTATTTATTAATAGACCACGTGTATAATTCATTTTACAGGGCAATAATTAGGGATAGTATATTCCTTGGTTGTTACACGACTACGCGTAGATATTACTTCCTGAAGGACCACAAGAAGGCAAATACTACTGTCAGGTCGAGGAGAATCAGCACAGCGTCGAAACTATATGTTTGAGGGGCTGTTGCACCAATGGCGTAAGTGTAATAATAAACCACCCTAGCGTGAGTTTACCTTTAAACACACTGTTTACTGTTGAAAAATGTCCAAAACTATTATCGAGTTCGATGGCGCAAGTGTAGCTCAAGTCAAAATTATGATAGTTAAAAAACTTGATTTCCGCTGCTTTTCTTATGAATAAAATTTTTGAGGCAGAAAATTTTCGTATAAATTAAAGGGCTTGAAACTAGGGTATAGAGACTGGCAGACATTGTATATTAAGTGTTTGGTGTTTTCTCAAAAAAAACCCTTGATAAAATTACCAATATATGCTTCGATAGCGGAAAATAGTACTTTAAAACCTAAAACTGGGGCCTCTTCGTTCAAAGGCGGAAATTTTTTTAAGTGAGACCTTATGTCTATTTTTGGATTTACCTACCCGTGGAAAATCATTTATCAATACATTGTCCCACATCGAACTTCACCAGTTTTCAACATACCGACTTTCCCTATTTTTGAAAATTAGAAAAATCCCGCCCCTCATCAGTCTGAACCATCATAGGAAATATTTTAAGGCTATTACCGTGGCAGTAATCCACTGAATGTCGAATTTAAGACATGAAAATTCCCTCTCTTAATTTCCTAACGAGTCAAACGGCAGCTTTCCCCATTTCTTTTCATTCTTCGGGCATTAGGCGTAAAACATCAAACGAGTATCATCCGAACTAAACCTAATTTCGTCATGTTCGCAGCGTCACTCGTCCGGCCCGTTTTGGAAGTTTGCGAGCAAAATGCCATTTGAAATTTTCCGGAACGGCTCCGGCGCTCTGCGGCGTGGCTCCGGGTTAATTTGCAAATGCCCGTTTTACATAAACTTGTTTTAATTGTGGCTCGAAATGAGGAAATGAGGCTGCCCGATAATTAGGGCTACCGCCACACAATTCTCTCACACTTTAAATATTTCCCGAGATACTGTTTTTCTCGGAATGTTTTTACCGTGAGGGAATTTATTGTCCTAGAGGAACAAGATCTTAAAATTCCTTGAAATGCTACCGCAGGGGGGAGCGTCGTAACAAGAAACGTACAAGACCACCGCGTTGCTGGAGATTTGTTGGACATAACACTCAAATATTTACGACGCCTTGTATTTCATAACTGCGGCGTTATATACGATGCGGGTCACATTTTGTTAGGAGGACATTTTTACATGATATCGGGACCTACCCTTTAATCAAAGCCAAATACCGACGCCTTCCAAAAGGGTTTTAGCTAAATTGGAAACGTTTCCCTTCGAGAAAACGCATTAAAATAATGACTTTACGGGTGGAGATCTTAATGCTTTCCAAGAGAGAGAGAGAAGAGCGTGTTTTTAATCTGCACTGTGAAGAGGTGCAGATTTAATCTTCTGTTCATTAACACTATTGCCTGGTCGCAATTCGAGCGAGGCCGTAATTATGTGTGTGTGCACCTCAGACAAGTTGCTCTCGCTGTATCTACAATATGTAACGTATACGTTCCCGTAAAGAAATTAAGAGGATTAAATTGCCGGTTTGGAGGATATGCTCCATGTGAAAGCAGCCGGGGATTGAGCAAACATTCTGCCTGATTCTGTTTGACCATAAGCCACTACTAGGCTTGAGAGTTTCATCGAGTTTAAACACATATAACATATATATAAAATCTTTATTTCCTGTAGAAAAAGCTGGCGACCATTTGGTCCTTTTGCACTCCAAAGGGACAGACAAATTTAAGTGTAATAATTCTCGTCGCTACTTCGCTTTTGATCCACTTCAAGATTATGGTAGTTTTCTCTGTTTTTCCTTAAAAAAAATGTTTACAGGTGGCAGTTGGATTATTTTAAAACTTAGTATTATTCATTTTTAATACTTTCAGTTCTGACGATTGGCTGTCGATCTTGCCTGAATTTACTGCAGTTTATCAGCTATTCTTCACGCGCGGGTGCGTTCACGTGGAGCTCTCCAATAATTATTACGCCCTTGTAGAACTATGCCCTAGTTAACATGACAGGGATATTCTCGTCTAGGTAAGGGATGGTACAATGAACGCAGTCACTGAAGGGATTATTTAGGGAATCATATAATATAGTTATTTAAAATTGGACCTGGACTGATCTTAATACCTCAAATCTACCCAAAAATAGATAAGGGATAATAATTAGAGTTCAGTCGTCCCGTTTGACCCTCATCACTTTTTCACAAAGTGTCAGTGGCACTCTATTAAGGAAGTAAGTAAAGCGCGAGCAGGAAAAGGGTTCGGAAATCTTTGATGAACTTCTGCTGACTTTACAAATTTCGACTTTATCTGACCCTCTGGATCACCTCGGGAATATCTCGTGCCCTATTACCACGTCAACTATCCGTTCGCTCCTCAACTATGTAGTTCCTGAACATTCTCAGACATTAAACCGTTTAAAATTTCAGCAACTAACGTCCGTTGCCATGCTTAAACATTCGGGACCGGGATTTGGCGAATGCCGCAAATGTGGACCATAAATGTTAATTTACGGGGACTGGTAGCGGTCGAAAACCACGGGGCGCGAAATTATTTAGACTATTTCGCAGGGGTTAATCGTTTTATAAAGATTAAATCATTAATGAGTGGCCTTTCGCTCGCCACATAAAGGGCGGGTTAATACCAATGCATGAGCGCCATCTAGAGTATCGGACATAATTACCTTTCCATAATGTCCATTTTCATCGATTTTAAATTGATCATTTGGCATTATATTTTTATCACCTTTGAACGACCCAGAAGGAGCGGCCGAGAAGACCAGAAAAAAAGTTTACCGCATTCCATCGTCAAATTTCGAGATATTGATGGAGCCAAATGCTTTTGATCATTTTATTGATGGAGCGAAATTTTCAGACCATCGTCTGCGAAAATCATGAGGTTTTAGCTAGTCGAAAATTCCCAAGGCAAGTACTAGATCGGAGGTGGTTCTACCACGCCTGATATGGTCTCGATAAAAGACAGCTTCGAAGTGTCAAGAAATGGATACTTGCGTGCTCAAATTTGATGCACCCCTTTGAACCTACATAAAAAACTGCTGTGTCAGGACTAGAAATTATTGGATTAAATTTAAGAGTTATTTATGTTATAGGTTCGAAATATACAGTTTTATGAGATCAGATGAGATCAGATAAGTTAGTTTATAGCCGAGCGCTCCCATAAAGGCGCGTGGCATATAACGCTTCATGTCTGATTTTATATTATTCTGCTAATAATTCAACTTTTGAGGAAAAGCTAAAATATCTCAAAAACATCTTAATCACCTGTCGAAAGAGATTTATATGTTAGTCAGTCAATATTAAATTATTCTCAGTCCCATAGTAAAATATACTTTGCAGCTCAATATTTTACGACATTAACCAAGCTTCAAGATATTACGTTGTGCCGCTTAAAGCCGAATACCTGTGTTAAAATGTTTTTACAAATTCAGTCAACCGCTCCAACCTGGTGCAGGCCCCAACACATTTTTAATCCAGATACTCGCAGATAATACCTCAATCATCTTCCCCTATACTATTCCGAGCGTAAGTAAACTTAATTTTTCATGATGTTAAAGTAGCAGGAAAGTTATTTTTCTGAGACACGCCATTTCCACATTACCTGCTCTCCTGCTCTTTTTATATTGAAACGTCTTAATTGCCACAACACAAATTTTTCTTTCTGAAGTTATTAACTAAACTCTCACTGCACTCAGATCTCCTAGGTGGATTGTATCAGGCAAACAAATTGCCGTAATAATCCTCCTGCCATAAACAATCCTGAAAAGGAAAAACCGCACTAGGGGCCGTCAGAGAAACAAATAGGATGACACAAATATCGAGCATCATTATAAATTCAGCGCGTTTTTCACGTGTGGGGGCGGGGGCGCGCTTTTTGCCCCCTTTGCGACAGCCAGCGCAGTAATTCTCCTTTCTACTCGTTGGCACTAAAAGCACGTACGCGGACTTACGTGCTCCTACAAAGGGGCAATAAATAAAGATGATAATCCGTAAATTGACTAAACACATCACTCAGGACCCGAAAAGTACATAATTGGACGCCGGATATGCAACGTAGGATTGTGTGCAACAAGAGAAGAGCCCCGGTTTAGACCGAAGACTAATAAGTAAAGGCTGAGCTTAACAAAGTGAAAAACTAGGATTTTGTTAATAAAAAGTAATGCCGTTATTCTGTTCATGCTTTTGACAGAACCGATGCCCGTCTCACAAATCAAAGGTGACCTATTGGAAGAATATGAGACAGGCGTGGTTCCAGCGAAAGGGCGTAACACCTAATTTCCTAAAATAGTTGTCAAAGAATATATTAACAAAAGCGACATCGAAAACGAACTTCTGACTAAACCGACTTTTTCGCCGCAGAGCTTTATACTCCAAGGGTGGGCCCGCTTAAGAAAGACAACAAAATAAGCGCCTGGCATTCTTATTTCCCAATGGAGATGGTTTCCTTGTAATCGATCATCCATTATTCGCTGACTTTCCATGCACTGAGACATCGTTTATTGCCTAATTGGTTTAGGTGTTCGGCAAACTTTTCCCTTTGATCCCCGACGCTAGGCATTCTCCTCTTAAATGGTGTTTTGTCCCAAAGAATATCCCCGGAGCCTTAGTAAAGTGAAATATATGCTAAAATTATATCACACAGGCTTGGTTCTTTGAAGAGGCATCATAAAGGAGTAATTCGTCAAGGGTTTGAGCTAAAATATTCATCGGGTATCCTTTAATTATAAGGCAATTGTTATAAGACTCTCTAGAGTCCAGTCTATTTGTCTATTTTTAGGATATTCCAACCAAAGTTTTCAGACATTTAATGAATTCGTAAAATATTCCCAATTAGAAATAGATCGATTGTTCCAGCACCTTCGTAACGCTGTCATTTCATTGACTGGTTATGTGCAGGTAGTGATGCCGATCAATAAATTACTCAAACGTGGAAATCTTGTCCATTCAGCTGGATGTGTCCTAATACTGTATCACACCCTTTATGCACGCGATATACCCACTCACTCTCATTATTTACTATTACTTCCAAGTATTATCAACATGTATCTCTTTTTGTAATGAAAGCAAGAGGAATAACACCCTTAACTCTACCCTTATGATGGTGGAAAGATATAATTTAACTCTTTCGAGTGTCTGCTTATTATTTTATTGTTCAGCGGTAGGTCCCTGAGGGTGTTTCGTCTGACGTATTCTCGAGGGTAGTCGTTTCCAGGTCGCATTTCACGCCAGTTACAAATGACGTCCCGTACAAGAGAAAATTCCCGCAGAGCTTGTAAAGTCGTATACACGTTATGAGTGAAATTATTTAGCAAACTTCTTCTTTGACGACGATTTTAAATGGGTAATTAGGGCCCTTCTGAAGAGCCTCTAAACGAAGTTATTAGTTTGCCCTATTCAATGAACGAAACACTGGAGATTAGTGTTGAATTGCTTTCTACATTGTGAGGGAGCATTAAGGTTGACATTATGGTTTTAGTGGCTAAAATGCAAATATATCAGAGGTTTCTTATTAGAGGTGTTGCCACAGTCATAACGAAAAAAGGTACGATTTTGTTTCCTTTTTCGCCTTAAAGAAAGCCTCATTTATATTTCCTATCATATTAATCTTAATTGCGAAATTTCTACGCCATAGTCGGGTACTGAGAGATAACATTTTTTTCTTTCAGCGTGGTCATTAATAGCCATACTTCTCGAGAATTTATAGGATTTCTCCCCGCTCAATCTTGTCGCCACTACCCATTGCCGGCACTCAAAAGGGCTGCTTATCAGATTTCGGCGACACCCCTTTTTGCGACAAATTATCTTGACGAGGACGGCGGGTCTTTATCTAATCCCTGTATCCATTATTCTTCTCTATCAATTTTTTTGGAAAGGACGCCGAAAAAGCTGTTGTCTCCACCTCCCGCACTGGCTTTAAAGTCGAGAAGGAGAGGACGAATAAAGCCCCCACGATAACGATACGGTGTGTACATTCTTATCTTTGGCGAGCTGTTTTAAACGGCTAAGTCAGCACGATGTGATAAGTGCAAGGTTTAAACCAGGAAAAAGCTGTGTTAGAGTTTTTTTAAGCAAATTTCGCCTTTTCTGCATTGAAATCTGTAGCGATTTGAAAGACACCAATTGTTTGAATAAAATATATGAAATATTTAATTATTAGAATGACGAGGGAGGAGAGTTTACTAACGCTATGATTCGATGAGATTTGGAATATAAATAAATCCAAAAAGACGAAGTCTAGCCGGTCCGTGTTATATCCGGTTAACAACCACCTCGCGATAACTTGAAATGCTAAAAATAATAGATCAATCTTATAAGTTGCGGACAGAAAATTATCAGAGCTCAATAAGTTTACTATAAAACTCAATCGTGTGAAGATGTGTTACTCTAAAATTGAAACCTTTAGAACGGTTATATTCGGTTACAATAAGCATCTCTATCAGTCTTTGACAAGCCGGAAGTATTAGTTCAAATCTCTGCTTTAGTTTGAAGTTATGGGCAAAAGTTTCTGAGTATGAGCAAAACTCAATAAGTTCTTTCGAGAGTTCAATCGAGTTTAAAAATTTTCTACTTGGAAATAAAAAATTCTAGAGGATTCGCGTTAGACTACAATAAGAACCCATGTACATCTTGAAAATATTTACCCAATTCGCTAATGTACTATCGCAAGCCATAACTTTCAAGTTATGGCTTGAAGGTTATGGAACTAACCTGAACTAACCTGAACTTGAAAGTTATGGTTAAAAATAGCGGAAACGCACCTAAAACTTAGTAATTCTACTTCAGTTGAAAAAATGTTGCGGCATTTTCTGTTTATACTTTGACAAATTACTAAGTCCGAAATACATTGGTGCTGATGGCCTGTTTGGGTATTCATACATTTTTACAATTGCGTCATTAGGTTTATAGTAACAAATGTGATATCGTTGGCCTTTATTTAAATTTACGCCCCTCCCTCCGTCTCTCGTATTCCAAACCGGTAGGCTCGAAATTGGAATTGAATTTACAGAGCATTTTCCCGAAAGGACGTGGATAGACATTTTTTTACATGAGATTTGAAGAGGTTTTTCTCCATCTGGAAAAAGGAATCGTAAATTTCCTCAAAGTTCGCCCAGATAACCATAAATCACGACTAACTAGCTATCTATTGCTCGTGAAGACCGACTTGTTTTTATGACTAATTAAAAGGAGACTCATCCGCATTCGGCGTGAACCATCAAAACCCATTAGTCTAAACTCGGCTTTAGCGCCAAGACCCTGGTGGATTAATTAACCTTTTAATTTGAATGATCACTGCGTTAATGGCCCTGGTCAAAAACAGTTTCAGATTGATTTATAGGGCTCGTTCAAGGAATTGCCTGGGAATCGGAGAGCAAAACAATGATATTAAACTTCACAATATTCAAGGCGATGAAGGGAAGGAGTGCTCTAGCATTACTCAAGTTTAATTGAGTTGGAAAATTTGCAACTCTGAAATGAAAGATTCTGAAATTATTGGTCAGGGAAATTGACACCATTAATGTCAAAACCAAAAATTTGTGTTCATTAAAGTTTAAATTCAAGGCGAGGTAGCTACCTTTACTAGGCCATCACTTGAAACTCTTGGGCGCCATGCACAAAGCAATTAGTTTGATTAATTCGATATTGTTCCGGATTTTGACTCCAACCCGGCGAGTTTTTGCAATTAACAACTCATTAAAACTCCATAAATTTATTACTAAACATAACCTTTGACGCTTCATTATTCTGCGAAGGGCGCAAAGGAGGATCGTGGTTCGGTATTTATAGGTTAATGCCATCTTCATTAGAAGGGCAAAGTTTGGTGCACTTTGTTCACAATTAACTGCATGAAAGTCTACTCCAGCTGCCCAATGGGTCGATTTTTACCTATTTCAGTACGAGTCAGTGAACACTGCCCGGAGTTTATAGTTAAGTTAAATCGAATACATTTTTATGGTCCTTGAAACTGGCCGGATGGAGTTTCCCTTCCGACTGGCAAAAATATTATATACGTTATTGCCCTGGTGGCTTATCGATAGTGTCATTTTCTTGGGGAGTTGTAACTTTAAACGGGATATTTGCTGTTCCACTGCTTTTGATTTTTCCAAATCGGGAATTTATGTTCGTTGCTTGTTTGATCGTAAATCCTCACCATGAAATCTGAAGGTAGAACATTCCTGGAAGTTTAGCTGACGCACTAATAACTCATGTATATAGCTTATCGGCTAAGGAATGACCGTTGACTGGAATTTTAGGCAATTACGTGGGTTGTCGGTTAGTTAAGATGCCCTGTGTATAAGCCTCGGTAAAATTGTAAAATTACAGGGAGTTTGACGTTAATGTCTATTACGAGGTGTATAGGAGGTGTGAGCTCGGACGTGAGGTACGTATGACAATTTTTCTAACACTCAAATGATTTGAGTTACTCCAATAAATTTTATTTTAGAAATCAGAAATGTTGCTTCCAATAAAAAGAAAAATTGGCATTTAGATCTATGACGAAACGGAGGAGTGCGTGAAAAAGACATAATGTAGTGATTTTCGGCTGAAATGGCTTAAGCGAGTAAATAGGAACACTTGAAAACTTCTAACCCATGAACATTTTCAGTTACGCGCACAGAATTTCACCATAGAAATAAATAATAGTGTTGTTGATATGTGTACGAAAAATTGGATATTAAATCTACAAATAAACAGAGGCGTAGAAGTTTCAGAAGTAAGAGTGCGCCTTTTGGACTAAAAAGTGAAGCCATTCACTTGAACCTTGCGAACCAATGAACCATCCGTGTTACATCTACTTAACACCGCTAATTACTAGCAAATTTAAACTGCATGGTACCCAAACATAGGCGTACGTGAGAGGTAGCTAAGAGAACGATATTCACACTTAAAAAGAGCCTAACCCAATTAACATATGTATTTGATAATTTTCTACTTGGACGGGAACTCAAATATGCAAAAATATACAGGGTCCATCTTCATAAGTCAGTGATCAAAAGTGTTTTGCTCTTCTAGCGGTTTCTGTTCTGGTAGTCTAGTAATTCTTAAATGTTCAAAAAAAAGTGTTTTTCTGGAATCAATTGTTATTCCTAGATATTCCATGTCGCTACATGTTTCTATTAAAACATTTTTTTTTCAATTCGTACAGAGTTGTGAGATATTTGCTGTAAACTCTATCGTGGGGCGCTCTGCATAACTGCAATTCTGACTGCTAAAAACAGCTTAAGCAAGTCTCGAAAGTTGAATATTTTTAATCAATGAAAATTTCGAATTACGCCACTGATTCCCGCCATAAAAGTAAATCATTGTTGTCATTTAAGATATAAATAATCGCTTTAATTTATTCTTAACGAAGACGTGGATGCAAACGGATGTGTATTAGGTCAAAAAGTAAGATTTTGATTTGAACTATTTGAAACTGTTAAGATGCGAGCTTCGCCAATGAATTTTTCATTAAAGCAGATAATACTGTTACCAGCTAACACAAAAATTAATACTGAAATCTAGAACTAAGCAGTGGCGTATATAGCCGTGATATACAGGGTATATATAAAGTATAGGATAAATTCATGTTCTCCGTCTGGAAACAAGATAATAAAAAGTGCTCGGACACGTCGACGTTAGTTCACAATTTCACATATTCTGGTTGGATGATATCAGCGGTTACGTCATTGTTGTTTCATATATGACGTCAGTGTTAATACTACTAGGCAGCTGCTGTTTTTGACAATTTTACGTGAAAAGGCACACTTTTTTATGTACAGGATATAAACTTTTTTACGATGTTACATAATTTTTTTTAATAGGTTTTCAGAAACATATTTACAATTAAAAAGAATTAACACTGATGTCGTTTCTGGAATAATGATGACGTCACGGCTGATATCATCCAACCAGAATGTGTGGAATTGTAAATTGAAGTCGACGTGTCCAGGCACCTATTATTAGTTTAATTCCAGACCGAGCAAATCAATTTATTCAATACCTTAGGAACAGCCTATATATACACTTACATAAATGTATTTGTTCCACTGTTAGGAATCTCCCCAACGAGAAAATAAACATCTTCCTTTCTGGGTCAATGTGAGTTTGAGGCTCACGTGCTCAAAAAAATTCTAGTGAGACTCCCCAACAATGTTTTTGCCATACAGCATCTTCCTTACGATTTTTTTAAGATATTCTTCAAAATCAACAGAAACGCTAACCTGAACTACCAAATAAACACTCCTTGGTGCTATTCGAATATGTTTATATTCGATCAATGTGGCCTTGGAGGTTGCTGAGCCAACAATAAGATTATTAACCCTAATGAATCAAATCCTCCACGGATCGAGTAATTGTGTGTGTGGGAAAGCGGAAGTTGGGCGTCTTTTGCTCGACGAAGCACAACTAAGATGATTCCGATTGTGAAGTATTTGAAGGCCCGAACTTGCTACTTATCATGTTTGCGTGAAGAAAACTGCTTACCTGCACTAATCTCAATAGAAATGAAAATTTCAAAGTAGGTTTCAGTTTACTTCATATGAACTTTAACTGCTAGATTTTCGATTACCATCGAGTCAAAGGGGCTGTATCGAAGCTCGGGATTTTACTGTAGTGGTTTTGACATTAAAGCCGCCCCCGATAAAAGTGTGTGTAATCAAGTGCGAAGCCAAATATGCTTGGGAAACCGAAAATATTTACCTATAGTTATTTAGAGAGTTTATCAAACATACCTTTCTTTGGCATCCCCTTCGGGTTTCTTGATTGTGCCCGCATGGCTCAGAACGTAAATCCTGGAGGTGTCTTTGTACCATTTGACGCTGTGAAGGTTTCCACACAACCCTGGGTTCACTGGACACGGTAGCCTTGCAGTAGTGCCCACATGAGCGAACATGTCCTTGGTCTTGGTACCGGCCCCAACTGAAATAAACATCTTCTTTAAAGTATTTATATAGAAGTTATATTGGAAGTCTAGTTTCTAGTTCGAGCATATTTCGCAAAACTTGTTAAAGATTTATCAATGGTCCGACTCCGTTGCTTTAACTTTCGAACGAGATCCGTTTCCCCCGTAGTTTCCATTCGGGATTCTGAATATAAATTGAACTTGTTCTTGACTAAAAGTCCGACGTTTTATGGAAATCCACCCAGAAAACAGGAATAAGGGGGATGAAAGTTCGGGCTCGTATTCAATAAGCTTAATTCCCAGGAGCTTACCATGCTTTCTCAAATAATATCCCTGGCAACCCGCAAACAGAACAAACACAATATAAATCCTAAAGGCCATTTTATGCACACATCGTACTATAATGCATGTATAAGGGCGCGAAAACCATCCTTGTCTTCGAAAGTACGTTGAAACGTCACAAGACACCGACCGCGACTAAAAGAAGGGGACCCGAGGGCCCCACACTTGAAGCCACCTGTTGCAGACAAGGCCGGAAGTTCGAAGTGCACACTTTTCGGACTGGTGCGCCGGTACCTGAACTAATTTATGGTCTAGTGCCCTCGTTAAGGGGAGGGAATACCGTGGGTTCAAGACACGAGTGCTTTTATCCATTGAAATATGATATAATCTCCGTATGTTTAACTCAGTATAACTAACTCTGGAGTTGATGTAACATGACGGCATATAGACCTATATTGCGGTCTTCAAGGCTTGAGGAAGGAACTTGAAGACCGAAGCATAAATTTGATTCTCTACTAGGGAATTTCCAGGGCGTCGCCAATTTCTTGCATTAGAACACCGTACCAACCATTAGAAAATTATTTTTCTAAATTAACGGTTAATGAAAAGATATGAGTTAATGTTCGCTTTTGGATGGACAATATAAAAACTGATCTGATTTGCACCAACAACTTGCGCCAGAGTATCCCAAAGTTCGAGTTATTAAGCTCGGAAAATGATCAGAACTTTCTAGCTCAATCTTAATGAAATTTGATCTTCAATATTCTCTATTTCGCCGAACAGCTTAGTGTTCAAAACTTCTCTCTCATTTGTGGACATACAAGGGTCAACTTGGTGTCTTGATAAGTTTAATTTGGCCAGCAGCAGTTGAGTACCTAATTATCTCAATTTCTGCGATCCTCGGTGTCCATAGTGTTTTTACCACATATTATTAACTCTTTCCCCTTTTTCGGGCCGTTCAGTGCACATCACCCTGTAGAAATACCGAGATATTTGACCCGTCTCGAAAGTTACGGATGGCTGGCTGCGTTCCCACCCTATTGTGCTTTGTCTTGCTTGCGTGCATGCGAACTTGAGCTATTGTTCTTCGGCTTGAAAAATGTGACGCGAATGTTGCCTCTACAACTATTTACTGCACGATATTAAACAATTAAGAAGTGTCTGCAAAACTGTGGCCTTAATTTTACTGCAACACAAGAAAGTTTTTATGTCTAAGTAATTGGACGAACCTGATTGGGGTGAGGGGAGATGCCAGGACAGAAGCGGCGTAAGGAAGATAAGTAACGACATTAAGTAAAAAAAGGTCTAAAAAAAATGCAAACGATACGATTAATGTGGAATTTCGAAGACCAATTTCTATAAAGTTCAATATAGTAATTTGTGGCAATTGACGCTCGTCCGCTCATTAAACGCCCGCCCAATACATAACTTCGTCCAATAGTATTACTGAATAGCTTCGAACTACGGCAAAAGCACTCCAGCAGTCCTGGAACATGCAAATTCACCCTGCGTCATAAAAATTATTAATTATTTGCATCAATTATGGATTATACGCATTGCACATATCGCCGATATTACCAATTTAAATGCCGGGCAAATTAAATATTCCACATATCAATTTGTAAAATGAATAAAATATGGCATTATAATGGAATAATGGATGTATTGATTGGGCAGAAAAAAATTATAATTTATTTGAATTGGGCTGCAAGTCCGTTTCCGTTGATGAAGTTAGACATTAATCAGAAATGACGTGTCTCGTTATATATGAAACACTAAACCGACGAAATAAATCTCGGTAAAGTATCGATTTCAGTGTCGAGTGTCGGGGAGCTTCATGTAACGTCATATATACGGCTTTGCGACATTCGTGTTTTATAGGGCGAAAGGGATTTAACCCGCTCTGATAAAGTCGGTTTTTTTCAAGGAAAATATGTCTCTCCTATAGAGTTCCAAAACAATTCCTAAGACCAAGTCTATTGAAAGCATTACAAAAATTTCTCTACGCCCCATTTTATAGGTCCTAAAAGCAAATCTTTGTAAGCCGACAAATCGGATGACGTGCAAAATTGATCAGGTTTTTGTCATCTGATATTTTGATCCTCGAGTCTGTTATTAGAGATGCTCTAAACCGTTGATTCCTCCCTTTTCCGCTTATGCTTAATTCAGGCTGCTTCCGGTTTCAATTAAGATCTAAAGAGCTTTTTCCCACTCTCTGTCATTTGATGAATAAATTATTTCACGAGGGGTAAATATAGCAATATTCTGAAATGGAAATATCTCTTTCGAGGAAATTAATTATCTATAAGATGCTTCAAATAAATAGGTATTGTATTTTTTGTGCTTAGTTTGGGATGTTGGAAGATCACTTTTCCATAGAGAACATTCTGTGTATGAAATTTTTTAATCTGCCAATCAATGTGGTAAATTTTCCCATCGGAATTCCTATACCCAACTATCTAGTTCTCCAGAATTATGCGTTATAATGCTGTTCGAATGCAGGTTAGTTTTTACGTAATTCCTAGAACACCCCTGAAAACTAGATTTCTTCCATAGGATATCATATATTTTGAATCTAAACTAAGGCACCTCTCCTTACGACACTCATTCCTATGTCGGTTTTGAGTAACTTGAGCTTCTATGAAGAAAACTATTATAGCTATGCATGGAACGCCAAAACACTACTTTCTTTAACTGACTAACCCGTATATTATATGATACATATTTAAGAATTCCTATATCTGCGCATTTCTCTTAATTCATGAGAAATGTAAGGATTGATGTGAGCACGATTTTCATTCATGTTTGGTATCAGCCCTTCTCGTGATTAGATACTCAATATTCTTTCATATTAATTAATTGGGACTCAAAGTGTTTAAGTAAATTTTGGATTCCTGTCGCTGAGGTTTGAGAACTTATGTCATCCCTTAATTTTAACCGAATCTTTCTGTAAGCTCCCCTACATTTCAGCAAATTTCTCAGCTCTTCTGGGGCAAATTTAGAAACATCGAACAGACCTCTAGTAAATTTGACTAATGAGTTCGTAGATCTGGAGTGTACTAAAGTGGTTTCAAAAGGAAAGTTGGATTATTTTGTAATCCACAATAACATTGATTTTACTGCGTTTGTTTGATTTATCATTCGCAAGTTTGTGACTTCTCGTCAGAAAGTTTCCTTCATAAAAGAACACCCCAGTTCGTTCCAGGCCTGAAATATTAGTTTTCTTTCCCCGGCAGTCGAAAAATTTTAATGTTAAATCTTCTGTTCTCGCAGCAACTCGTCGTCTCTCTCTCGAAAACTTATAAAAGTCCCACGGCGAAGCCCTTTTTTTATTTAACTTCTTTGTGCATGCGCCACAAATAAAAACTTTTTATTACCGATGGGGATGGAGGGAAAAGGGAGCTACTTTTTAATATTAGATTCGCCACTCCAGTATTTTCGAGAGCGTCTTCTCACAAAATCGTTTTCAATTCCTCTCCACCGGTTTTGTATTAAAATAAGATCCGCGATAGTTTATGAAAAATTTAATAAAGTGACGCCTGAGAAAACTCACCATTATCCTTTTTGTTGTGGGGGAAATTCAGGATAATTAAAGTGCCTTTATAAGTATCATTAAATCTAGAAGTCAAAAATACATATTTGTCAGAAATGTATCTCTTTCCTTCAAAATGAATGCGACTCCTAAATCACACACATTTAAATGGAGAGGGAGTTCATCCGCCCTAAAATATCTCTTAAAATATTGCCCTCCATTTATCTTGCAATCAAGGATGGGGATTATTGTCTAGTGGAGAATAAAAGGAGACGAGGGTTTTAAAACTTATATTCCTGGAAATCGTACACTGGGATATTATTTTTAATAAATAACCCGAGGTAATGGCTTCGAGCTAGGCAGTCTTAAAATTCTTACAACTTTTACGGATATTTGTATTTAAAAGTGTTTGCTAGAGTAAAACGTGGTGCAGCCTGTATATTCCCGCCGATCGGGTAGTTCCGCAGCTCCATGAGAGTCACTTAGCCAATCCCGAGCTCTGATTAGACGGGCCTGTACCAACTGGCACAGAAGTCAATATTGTCCGCAGAACTAATTGTAAGGCATTTCTCATTATGATTATCGCATCTGGTTCTTATGTACAAAGTTGTGAAATTAATTTTAATCTAAATTATAGAGCCAAAGCCCGAGTTAGTAAACAGTTGGGCGAATTTATAGCCCAAGGTAAACAAGCAAGTTATACCCGAAGCAATTATGTTATTACAATTGCAGCCCGAATAAAGCAACATAGAACCGGGGTGGAAAATGATGAATTATCGTCTCTTTTTGGTTTACAAACTTATAAGTCTTCCGAATAAATTTTTTATGTGTATACAATAAAGAAAAATAAACAAAACTTAAATGTAAATTTCGCCACTTAACAGTTATTCTGGGAGCTGGTTAAAATTTATCGCTCCAAATACCCTCCTGCAGGTTTTTCTATTATTTCGAGTACCAATTCCATTAAAACTTTTTAAAAGCGTTCATATTTTTTCTAATAAAACCTCCAGACCGAAAAAACAAGGCTTAAGTTAAGCTCATTATGCACTTTTTGGCCGTTCGCCGTAGAAACTTTTTGTTTTCAAATTTACGGATGTGTTTATAGGCTTTTAAGCGAGAGAGAACTTTTGCAAACAATAGAAAAAAAGGGGGAAATTCATTAATTTTACATAAGTTTGTTATTGGTTTACGGTCAGACTCTACCGTAAAAACTTGATGATTATCTACATTTCCATGAGGAAAATTAATGCAAAAATAACGCATTCTTCATCCCATCTTATATTGAATGCCAATAAAATAGCATATCTTTATGCTAAAGCGCATCACGCATTACATGATTGAATCAAATCAATTCAGTTCACTCTGGGCAAATGAACTGAATCGATATAACCGAACTCTTTGTGTTTGTCAATCAAACTGTAGTTGAACTCTGTTTCGGTTTATAACCAATAATAGATTTACATTATGTTTGTATTTGTTACCGATTCAGACTTAGCAACATAATAATTGTTTTCAAGTTTTATTAATTCAATAAGAAGCACAGAAGTGACTGGCTAATTCGTCAAATGAATTACGTCGAAATTATGTAAATTATTATTTATTATCAATTAAATGAAAAATTATTAAAAAAATCTAATGAAATACGTTATTAATCTATTGGGTTTTCGGGATCAATTTAACGCGGTCTAGCCCGCTAAAATGGAGGTGGGAATAAAGTGCTCCAAGTCACATTTTTTGTTTAATCAATATGCCTCCAATTCATGTAATTGTTTTTGTTCTCCAAAATGTTCGCCTTTATCTTGTGGCAAGTTGCGATTGAAGAAAAAGTCTAAAATTGCAATTGAAACGAGGCCATTTATAAGAAATTCAGAAGCTGAAGTTCTCAGACCGTATTTAACAAATTGTTCTAAACACTTTAGTTAACTAAACACTCGTTCGGATATAATATTTCTCGAAATTTACTTTAGATGTTTCCCTAGGAGCTTTTGCATTTCGAAAACTGCAGAAAATGTCATAGAACGCGTCAAAGCTAGCTTCATTAAACTTATGTGGTCACACAGGATCGTCATGCCCCAAATACTCCAATTAAGAAAATGGTCACTCCAGTGAAATTTCAACGCTAGTTGCTTGCTATAAGTGTTTTTTTGACACTATCAATATCTCCAAAGCTTCAAATTTTCTAGAACTAGTCAGCCGTAGCTCTATTGAACACACTCGTTTAGGTTAACATATTGTTAACACACCAATTGGCTGAAAACTATATCAAGTACCATTTCAGTTCTAGTTGTTCATTCTAGTAGGTGTTCTTCTGGCACCGTCAATGTCTCAAAAACTACAGGAGATATTGTGATGTTCGTTAGATATACCTTTATCGAACCTGTCTGTATAGGTGGAACTTCTCGAGGTACGTTACAACAATTACTACTGGAAATTGTTTCTCAATAGTCCTATGCTAGCAAGTTATAAGACACCTCCATATTGATTTATCGAGAGTTGGGCTTATGTTGGGGAACAAAAACGCTATCAACTATTCCCATAAATTACGTTTTGGAACTATAAAGGCCTGCCTGAATTTAAGTACTTGCCTCTAAAGTTTGAGTGCAGTACGCGTATAAGGAAGACGAAGGTTCATTATCGCTTTTGCTTGCTTTTCGGTCTATAAATGCAGTTTTGTGTTTGACGACAATGATTTAGGTTGTGGTAAAGTCGCTCTTTAATGAAGCCCGAGAGAAGGTTCACACGCTGACGATAATCACAAGGCACTTGCAATGAAATCATAACAAGTGGGGATTTTCTGCTTCTTTGATTGTTATTGGCCGTGAGAAAGTCGCTTAGTTCTCACAGATCGTAAATGACTTCCTTCGAATTTTTTACCTTTGTATCTACAAAGGCTGTTTTAGCGTATTTTAGAGCTTCAAAAAGCTCGTTCAAATTTTCCATTATCTGAGCGATAACTGATACAGATAGGAATGAAAAATGCACTCGCCCGAGCGTTCTCGAAATCAAATACGAACAGTAGGAGTAATGCATCTCGCCTATCGTATAGTTATCGTAAACGAGGAAACATAAATTCTGTGACCGCGATCATTTCGCATTTATCTACGCCCTTTTTGCGATCTCCCATTACGTTTTCATGCATCTCCCAGGCGTAGCTCGCTAAAGGGCGCCCATCTATCAGTCTACTAACTTTAACGGGTTAAAAAAGACTTCTACGATGACGTTTAACTGCAAAACTTTGGAGGTGAAATTGAAAAAGAGGTAAATCGCACTTTTGTATTCCGCAGGGCTTTAAAATTTCGCATATAAGCGTGCAATAATTGGCGCGTGAAGTACAATATACAATCAAATATTCAGGGTAGGCGACGAATCGAGCATACACAACTATACTCGTTAAAATCGTGGATTTTTAAAAGCCCATTTGTTAGGTGTATGCAAAATTCATGCCTCGATAATGCAAATTGCTTGGGCTCTGTTCAAGCCAACAAGAAACGACTACGCGTATTGAAAACTGAGCGTTGTAAGCAAGCCTTTCTCAAATCTGTCGAAAATCGACGGAAATTCTGCTCGTTCCATATTATTAATAGTGGAAACCGCAATACCAGTTTAGATGATTTAGATCCTTCCACCTCCACGAAGAAAAAATATTCGCGCTGGAGAAGTCGCTAAAACGTAAAAGTACATTTCTAAGGTAAATCTGTGATTAACAAAAACTTAGAGTGATGTGCGATTCGTTGCAACAATTTCCTCGTTTTCCCAAGTTCCATCTCCAAACACGGCACAATCATTAAAGAGATGTACACCGCTTGCCCAAATTATCGCAACACGTTTATAACATTAATAAACCCGATATTTTGAAAAAATGCATAAAAAACTCACAATTTTATTTAAAAAAAGGCATTTGATCCCCGATTTTCGATGCTGAAATTTTTAACCCGTATCCAGCTACCCCGACTGACTTCTCATTTTCAAATGGGAAAGTACCCATTGCAGTACGTCAAATGAAAGGTAATTCAATAAAAGATACATTCAAAACCAAAATTTGATACACAGGTTTAATCTTTGCTTTCTAGATAGACAACCCATTCTTGTTTCGCTTTGAAAGAGCGCGAAAAAATGACATTAAGACGTAGAAATTCCAAATGGAAACAATTTTTCGGATACAGAATATTTTGGTTTTCGTATAATGCATCAACGGTTGAATTCGGTTATTAACCGCAGTTAGAATGTCAAGAACGTGGATTGATTATCTGAAAAATAAATAATTGATTTTTAATCTTTTTAGGATACGAAGATCGCGAAAGAATCTGCGATGAGGTATGTCTCATATTTAACGATAAATATCCAGATCGGCCTGTTGATAGGAGTGTAATTTGTCAGATTAATTAAAAAAATCAACAAACCGGAAGTGAGAAAGCTGCTCCAAAATGTGAAAGACCTCGAACAGCAACTGGTGGGCATAAACCACCAGACATTATTTTAATTATCGATGAAAACCAATAAAATCTGCCAGTAAGCTTGGTGATGAATTTGATGTATCTGAAAAATTAGTAAGAAATCTTATCAAAGGAACAAAATTCAATCATACGAAATTGCCCTTAGGCCAGATATGACTCCTACAGATTTTGATCGCAGGATAAAATTTTGTGAATCGATACAACGGCATTCAAGGTAATAAGTTATTTTCTAGAGTTTTGACCAGCATAGACGTAATTGTAGCCGCTGGTCTACAGACACTCCTCGCTGGATGCAGACTCTGTATGCACGACATTCGCAAATACTCAATGTACAGATGGGTATAATCGGCCCATTTTTCAAAGAGAAGACCTTAAACAACGCACTTATTTCAAAACGAAATAATTCCATTAATTGCCGCAATTTTTCCTAGAGAAAATAGGGAACGAGTACCCAAAAATGTTTGGTTCCAACAAGATGATTCACCACCACTTAATGCAATGGCTGTGAGAGCTTCTTGATGAGATTTTCCGTCGGAAATGGATCGATAGGAGAGGCGCAATAGAATGGCCGTCATGATCTCCAAATTTTACGGCTTTGTGAGGCGACTGAGAAAATTCCGTTTACAAAAACAGACCATAGAATTTAGATGGTTTATGTCTTAGAATTTAAACCGAATCAGAATTAATAACAGAAGCAACACTCGATAATTGCATAAAAAGAGGTCGAGGAACGATGGAGGAATTGCCAAATTGTTACTAGACCCTGATTTTAGAATTTTTATAGAAATTCAACTTTTTATTATGCAATAGTGCGCTTTATTTTTGTATAAATTTTTTTAAAAAGAAAACTAGGTCCAACCTCAGTTCCAAGTAGACCGTTATATCCCTCATTGAGCTACCTTCCGTTTGATATCCAACCATGGGAGCTATTCCGTTTAAAAATAAGAAGTCAATAGGGATAACTGAATAGGAGTGGAAAAGTTGAACATCAGAAATACTGCTTTAAAATGCCTTTTTTTTAAATAAAATTATACATGTTTAAGCTATTTTTTAATATCGGGTTTATGAAAGTTACAAGCGTGTCGCAATCGTTTTTACAAGCGCTGTAAAAATCGGATGTTAAACGGGCAAATCGAATTTAACAGATTTTTGGCTATGGTAAAGAAGTGAAATAATGAATAGCCGCGGGCTGTTATTCGCAGTGAAAAACGTATAGGTACCCGCATATGAGGCCCGTGTTTCCATTAGGGCTCACAAAAAACCTGGTTGGATATCAATCAGAGCAAAGAATCGGAAGCAACAAAAAATGCTAATAATTGAAAGGTCGCTATCGACGTACGTTTAAACGGATCTGTTTTTCGACAATCAAAAGGGCAAACATGCCGCATGTGCTCTGTTTTAGCTGAAAATTTAAATTAACATTTTTTATTTTACATTCGACTTTTCGTGGCCAAGCGTCCGTCCGAAGCAGGGGCCATAAATATCGCTGTGAGCAGCCATAAAACTCTTCGGAAAATTTTCTAAAAACATTTGCAAACATATCCAAACACAAAGCAGAGCAAAATAAAGGGGATATAAATCTTATATCGCCAACAGGCAGTTTATAATATCTCCGGGTGGTGGCACCCCGATAATCTATTACGGGGCTCCGGTTTTCTATAGCACAGCTTCTGCTAAATTGAAGCGCACCATCAGAAAATCTGCAATGATAAATCTAATTCCCGTTTTGGTGTAAAATTTAATTTGGAAATGGGCCAAAACGAATGAAGTCGGCTTTGCCAAGGGACATCACCCATTCGTCATACGTAACCCAATTTCGCTACTTTAGTACTATTAGATATATATTCGTTCCCGAAATAATGCCATCACACTGGCTGACGCCCTAAAACAATGGCCCTTTCGAGGGTGATAATGAAACTCCGCTACAATGAAACTTAAATCATTGCCTTTACCCAGTTTCTTCTGACAAAGCCTCTCCGAGAAAGTAAGCCACAATAGTTTTTGATCTAGAGCGAAAGAAACAAAGAACTTAAATAACGAGCGGCATATTTCATGAGGGCTTTTGTGCTCCGGCCAAATAAACATCCAGACAATAGGGCATTGAGCCCGCAATAATAACGAAACTGACTTATAAACGTCATTCATGAGAAATTAAACTGTTTGAGAATTTAAGTAACATCGCAAAACATCTCCTGCTCAACTTAACATACAAGCCACGCCCCTATTAGAGTACTAATAAATTTAAATCTCCCCTTCTAACTTACATTGGCTGATGTCAAAATTGCAAGTGAAGCTTATGTATCGGTTGTTGATAAAGTCATGCCCAGTCCCTAATAACCTTGTACTAGGGGTATGTCAAATGTTTTCAAGTGAAAACCGAAGCTGACTGCAATTTTAACTGAGATAAACAACGCGTTTAAGACGAAAATATTATCGTTCTGCTAACTTCAATATGAAATCGGTTTAAAATAAGAATCGAGTGAATCAAAAGAAATTAAATTTTCTAGAGCACTTTTCAAAGCACTCTCCTCTGAACTTTAGGTTTTTTCTTTGCCTTCTTCTTTCTAGAATCGCTCTTCCTAACGACATTCTTGTAGTCGTGGCCTATCTGTCAGTCCTCTATTAAACCGCTCCTTTTAGTGTAAATCCTACCAATCACCTTCGTCGAGGGGCGTGACGTATTTAAATTCAACTGACAATCTCCGCTAATTCAAGTAAAATAAATAACGAAATGAGACAAAATACCTAGTGTACCATTAACTCTAAGGTTGCATTTCTACCCATGCTCTGTTTCAAGGTTTCAATGGAAATTAAATTGTAACTAAAGTTTTCACCCGATAATTTGATTCATAAAAGTCCTAATTGTTAGCACAAAATTATATACTATTAAACCCATAAAGTTTCATACAAAAGACCCAGTTATAGAGTGGCAGATCACGTAGGTGGGTATAAAAATAAGGGTCAAATTTATTTAATAGAAATATAAACCGAGGGTTTTCTCTGTCTGAACGTGCTCACGTAGGGACTATTATTTTCGATGGTTTTCATCAGAAGGACTTAAGAAAATGGAACGGAGCAGTCCTGTAAAATTATACAGACAATTTTTAGGATTACCTTGCAAAGTGAGAACATATTTCTTTGGGGTTTTGGTCGGTGATGGGCTACTTTGTATCCATACCCACTAAGAACGATCAAATATTAACTGCGACCTCCCAGAACATTTGGATCCATGGAAACGAATCCAAGGCACACCCTAACAGTACTTCGCTGTCTGTAATGCTGTTCCATAAAATGAAATATAACATCATTTTACGGAGAAATGTTAAAGATTGGTACCGGACATTTCAGTATCAATTGACAGGGTTTTAATTAGGGGTTTTAATGAATGCTCAAAAATGAATAAATTCCATTTAAAAGAAGGAAGATATAATAAACCATAAGTGAGAGAGATGTAATTAACGTTTTTGTTCACTCTGTATATCGGGCTATAGAAGAACTATTTTTAATTTGAAGAATAGTTTGTTGCTAAAGGTACGAATCAAAAAAGGAAAATTGAGTAACTGGTTTCACTTAGAAAAAAATAGGTAACAGTACCGTAAACCGATTTTTGAATATGTTATTCTAAAGGTCATTTTAAACAACTTTTTTAAAGGGACAAGGGCGCGCAAATGCCTCTTTCACACTTTTTTTGAGTTGAACATTTTCCAAATCCAACTCTCTTACGGGATCGTGGAGTGAATAGGGATGCTGGGTGGGGTAAACTGCTTCACTATGGGTATGTAATATTTTGTTGTTGATTTAAAGATCTGAAACGTTGTTGATAATTATCTCACTCAGCACTCCAATTCATTCCATGAATCCCGAAAGACATTTCACTTAATCGACTAAAATACTAGCGTGGCCCCTGCGCAAGAAAGATACACAAAAATTTTACAATTTTATCTTAATTGCAATCTCAATTGAAAAAAAATATAAATTCTGATCAAAATGAGTTAATGAAAAACATATTGCTTGATAAGAATTGAAATTAAATGAAATAAATTTCCTTTACTGAGATGATCCGAACTAACTTGAACTAACCTGAACTAAATGAAATAAATTTCCTTACTGAGGTGGATGTAACTTTGCAATTTCAATAGAGAAATAATGAATGACGCTTAATAAAGGAAATGACCGTTTAAATAAAAATTCTGCTAGATATCCAACAAAATGGGGCTCTTTTCTTCCATATCTGGGAATGCTGGGAGAATCAAGCAATGTTGTCGAATTGATAAATTCAAAAATGATTATTTGGATGAAAAATGGAAATGTGTTACCTTACCTTACTTTAACCCACCCAGCACCCCTATTCGCTCCACGATCCTGTAAGACAGTTGGATTTGGAAAAATGTTCAACCTAAAAAAAAGTGTGAAAGAGGCATTTGCGCGCCCTTGTCCCTTTAGAAAAGTTGTTCAAAATGACCTTTAGAATAACATATTCAAAAATCAGAACGATCAGAGCAAAAACCGTTTACGGTATAATTACCAAAAAAAATTCTTGACCTTTGTGGTTTTTTTACATTTCATTAAATTTCCGTAGTATTTGTTTTAGACCTATTCTTACACAAACTCCTGCTATTTTCTTCATCTAACTTTAAATATGGTTATGTAATCTAAGTACTTTATCGTAGGATGTTCAATTAAAGAAAAAAACCTAAGTGCGCATTGTATCTTTTCCGCCTTCCCTGTATAAATGAGAATATTTTTAAAATGCGCCTAATGATGTTCTACATATAAGGGTAAAAACAATTTTTGATCAAAACCATTAATAAAGTTGTAATC